>NC_091951.1:301472977-301657977 GCF_031021105.1 Erythrolamprus reginae | reverse complement strand
GAAGAAGCCATGAGGTAATTTTCTGCAATCTGTTGTGGTTTGCTTCTTTTGCAGTGTAGGAGAATTGTCTTAGTCCATACTGGCAAACAAATCAGAAGGAGACTGGTAGCGCTTTTTCTGATTACCGTATATACTCGAGTATAAGTCGAGTTTTTTAGCCCAAAAAATGGGCTGAAAAACCCGACCTCGACTTATACTCGGGTGACTCACAAGTCACCACAAGAGGGCGCAAGCGGCTTAGGGAAAGACAGCCGTCTGCCTTTGCTTCAGCTTGAAAGAAGTGGCAACTGCCCGGTTAAGAAGCAAGAATCCACCCCCTACCCAAACGGCTTTTTTCCTGTTGAGCGCGGCGTTCGAGCACTAAACAGGAAAAAAGCCGTTTGGCTAGGGGGTGGATTCTTGCTTTTAACCGGGCAGTTGCCGCTTCTTTCAAGCTGAAGCAAAGGCAGACGGCTGTCTTTCCCTAAGCTGCTTTCTGGAGACCGCTAAGGATATCGCTCTGGGAGAGGGGGCAACTGCCCAGTTAAAGCAAGAATCCACCCCCTAGCCAAACGGCTTTTTTCCTGTTTAGCGTGGCGTTCGAGCGCTAAACAGGAAAAAAGCAGTTTGGCTAGGGAGTGGATTCTTGCTTCTTAACCGGGAGCAGTTGCCCCCTCTCCCAAAGCGATGTTCCAAAGCGGTCTCCGGGAAGCGACCGAGGGAAAGGCAGTCGTCTGCCTTTCCTTCAGCTCTAAAGAAGCGGAAACTCCCCAGCCGGTTAACCGAGCGCTTCAAGTTAACCGGCTGGGGGAAGGCGGGGCATTTGCCTCCTCTTTCGAGTTGAAGGAAAAGCAGACGACTGCCTTTCCCTCGGTCACTTCCCAAAGACCACTTTGGAACATTGCTTTGGTTGCTCCTGCCTCTCCTGCAGTGGAGAGAAGCGGCAAATGGCCAGCCCTTCCCCCAGCCGCTTAGCCGAGCGCTTTGGGAAGGTGCCGCCTGTCTTCGCTGTAGGAAAGGCAGGCGCATCCGAAGCATGCGGGGAAGCGGCTGGGGGAAGGGCTGGCCATTTGCTGCTTCTCTCCGCTGCAGGAGAGGCTGGAGCAACCAAAGCAATGTTCCAAAGCAGTCTCCATGAAGCGACCGAGGGAAAGGCAGTCGTCTGCTTTTCCTTCAGCTCGAAAGAGGAGGCGAAGACAGGCGGCACCTTCCCAAAGGGCTCGGCTAAGCGGCTGGGGGAAGGGCTGGCCATTTACTGCCTCTCTCCGCTTTGGGATATTGCTTTGGTTGCGCCTGCCTCTCTTGCAGTGGAGAGAAGCGGCAAATGGCCAGCCCTTCCCCCAGCTGCTTAGCTGAGCGCTTTGGGAAGGTGCCGCCTGTCTTCGCTGTAGGAAAGGCAGGCACATCCGAAGCGTGCGGGGAAACGGCTGGGGGAAGGGCTGGCCATTTGCCGCTTCTCTCCGCTGCAGGAGAGGCTGGAGCAACCAAAGCAATGTTCCAAAGCGGTCTCCGGGAAGCGACCGAGGGAAAGACAGTCATCTGCTTTTCCTTCAGCTCGAAAGAGGAGGCGAAGACAGGCAAAGACAGGCGGCACCTTCCCAAAGCGCTCGGCTAAGCAGCTGGGGGAAGGCAGGGCAGTTTCCGCTTCTTTAGAGCTGAAGGAAAGGCAGACGACTGCCTTTCCCTCGGTCGCTTCCCGGAGACCGCTTTGGAACATCGCTTTGGGAGAGGGGGCAACTGCTCCCGGTTAAGAAGCAGGAATCCACCCCCTAGCCAAACGGCTTTTTTCCTGTTTAGCGCTCGAACGCCACGCTTTAACAGGAAAAAAGCCGTTTGGCTTGGGGGGTGGATTCTTGCTTCTGTCTTCTCAATACCCCCCCACCCCACCTCTCGGGAAGAGAGCGACAGGAAAGGACGCGGTTTTCTTCTGCCGGCTCGAGGACAAAGCGGGTGTTGAGGGCGGTGGGCGAACAATTTGTCAGTGGCGAGAGGAACATTTCAGCAGGGAGAAAACCCCAAGCTGAGAGTGCCTTTTAAAATCACTCTCCTCTCAGCCTCGAAGTGGGGTTTTCGGAGTGGGGAGGCACAAACGCTCAGAATGTCACCACCGAGGCATTTCTCCAAGGGGCGGGGGTCCCTAAACTTTCCTTTAACCCCAGCGGACACAAAGATGGGAATGCGTGGTCCTCGCCAGCCACTCATCTGCGGGGCTGCCCCGCGCCAAGGCAGAATTAAATTCAACAACCAAAATATTATATTTTTAAAAAACATACTTTTTTGACAGTTTGTTTGCCTTTTAAGACATCTGTCTGTTTGTACCTAATGTCAACAATATAAAGTTTTGCCAGGTGAAAAATCTTTTGCCAGATTAGCTATGGATCCCACTGAAGAAATTTTAAAGAATACTCAAAATGATTCTTCATTTGCTTTGTAACCTTAAATTAAAAAACAATACAGTATTGACTCTGTAATTTACCCGGGGAGGGGAGAGGAGGGGGGCACAGACAGGAAAGGAAGACAGACAGACAGAGACCTATGACCACAATTGAGCTCAAAATTTGTTGTTAAGCAAAAGCATTGTTAAGTGAGAATCACCACATTTTACTCAATCCATGACATTTCCTAGCTCTAACAGTGATGTGCAAGCTAGGAAAGTACTGGTACATCTGAAGACATGTGTAATGTTCTGGTTATGGTTAACTGTGTGGCAGAAAGTGGACTCTGGGTTTGTTTTCCTATTACGGTAAGTGAAGTTGAATGTACCATATATAATTTTACAAGAGCTCTCTCTCTTTCTTTCTTTGTATATACACATATAGTTTATATAGAAGATAATGTACAGTATATTTTTGTGTGCCTGTGTGTAATATTTATTTACACATATGGCATATATACATAGAATTAAGTATATTTTGGATGTTCAGTAATAGTAAATATAGAGGGAAATTGTATCTCTTTGAGGCAAGGAGAGGTCAAGTATCCTAACCCTAACCCAAACCAGCAGGAGCAGGGGATTGAGGTAAGTACCTAGGTACTTGCATTTTTTTTTGCCTATACCTGCCTTGGGGGGGGGATATATACCTGTTTACCCTCTTTTAAACTTACAGAGCTAGTTTACTGGCTTTCTTTGAAATAAATATTCTAAAACATTTCATCTACTGATGCCTCAATTGATGTAATTTTATTGGTTTCCATTTTTATAAGTTACCAGTAGCCACTGCAATTTCCACCCTCGACTTATACAGGGGTTTATAAATTTTCCCAGTTTTTGTGGCAAAAGTAGGCGCCTCGACTTATAGTCGGAGCGACTTATACTCGAGTATATACGGTACCCTATAAAAATCATTATTTCTTTTAAGAAACACATTTGGAAAAAATAAACCCATAGGTGGAAATTATAGTGAACCGAAATCAGTAGAATCTGGACAAACTCAAAACTGGTTCCTTGATTAAGTTAGAGATAGAAATGAAATATTTTGATTGTAATAAGAGCTAAACATTAATAATAAAATAATATAACAATAATTATAATAATAATATACATATCTACCTATCCAAAATCCTCAGAAAGGACTTGATAAATGGACAAAAATTCCAAGCCCAGTTGAACATCTGGCCGACTATGTGAGTGAACAACAGTAACAACCATCATCATTATCATTATCATCCTCATCCTCATGAATATGCTGTACAATCATTATACAGACTTCTATACTCATTTTAAAATGCCAGACCAACCAAAGAAACTTATTTTCCATCCTTGAATTGATTACTAGCATTTTTATGTATTATCTTCTGAGTGAAAAAGCATGTGGAAAAAAGTCAACAATCTGCACAATAAAGGGATATATTATCTATTGGGCTTCTATGTCCCTTCACTTTTCATAAATAAAGAGAAAGAAAGGTCTCCCACCTCCCCTTTTATTAAGAAATTCATTTTCTTCTCCTTTGTGTTTTGTTATGGTTTAGGCATGCATCTTGCTTTCTTAAAAGTAAGCAGCTGCTGTAAATATTTCTTTTTGTGATTCCGCAGTAATAATTGGTAGCAAACACCCCAATTTCAGACAACCTCTTTCTCAGCTTGAGAGCAGCTTTCCTGCCTCAAATAAATGCATTCCTCGTGAATGACAGTCAATTAATTCACCTTCCCAAAGACCTGAGGCAAAGGAGCTTTTGTTGTTGGTTCCAAGTCATTATGTGATTTTCTTCAAATCAGAATGAGGAATTAATTTACTTCTAAGAGATGGCTGTAAATTACCTTAGCCTATTCCTGGAAGGACAGAAGGCAGTTTGAATGCAGGAAAAGCTATCATTAGGTTTCATTTTGTTTACATTTATTGAAGAGATGTCATTTAGTATAAATTCTCCCATAGATTGCAACTTACAGGTTCCCCTGTCTCATGCATTTCTATTGTGTCTTATAGGCTTAGAAAAATAACTGCTTCTCAGTAAATGCAAGTAGAAGAAACAATCACAATACAGTACACTTTGATTTATCCATGTATATATTTATGTAGGTGTAGGCATGACCTTAGATGGATTCCAGAGGATGGTAGAGAACAGGAACAACAGGAGGAACATTGTCCATGGAGTCGCAATGGGTCAGACATGAATTCGCAACTAACAAAATGACTATGTAAAAATGGTAAAACATGTGAGTGTCTATGTGTATGTTGATAAATGCCAAGGACATAATTTTTGCACGATTAATTGCGGATCCAAAAGGTTTATGTTGCGTCCCATACATCATATACAATGTTCATGAAAAAAATCCATGTTATCTTAAATATAGGAAATAAATAAAACGGATACAATTTTGAAGACAGTTGGAGAAACAGAACAATCATCAACTTCTAAAAGGCCACATACAACATGCACTATAAATATCACACACAGGACAGCGCACATTTTGTTATAGGGAACTTCCCAGAAGACATGAGTTCCAACATGAGTCATTAATGCAATTCATAAGTTTATCTCAATATCAGAAATCAGGAACATCCATTGCATGTAAATGCAGGGGACATCATGGCTGTAAAAAAATAAATAATAATTAACACAACACAAAATGTTGCAGTAGTAACAGTTTGGATGGTTTAAAGGAAAACCAAACCTGTGTGTTAGAAATATGCTAATCAGCCATGGTTTCATTCAAAATTACTTTGTATCAAACATATAAGCTGATGTATCAAATTGATTCCAATTAATTCCATGGAATCTTAGAAACCATCAATATATGGTAAGATTCCATGGAATCTTAGATACCATCAATATACCATCAATATATGGTATTCTACTGAATATTTAAATTAATTTGAAGGCATCTGATTTGACTCGACACATTGAATCAATTTAGTTATTCTATACTAAAATTCAATGAGGGAAGACAAACTTTCATCTAATCTAATAAGTATGTCTTAAATAATTATTGGAAACTACAAAACAGCAAGAGAGGACTTTCATGAATTCTTTCTCCTCCTCCTATTTTCCAATGTCTCAAATCCCTATCTGATTTCTGATTTTATGCAAACCAAAGTCTGAGTTTGCAGTCAAATCAGGAAAACATGATCTGTAGCTGCTATCAAGGCAAAATAAGAAATTTCCTTCACATCATAGTTTTCAATTTTGAATTTAGAGATTTATGAAAAGAGCAAGGTAATGGCTATATCCATTCCAATGACATTTTTGCAGAACATACTAACAGATACTCACCAATGCTGTATTTCTCCATAATTCAGCCCACAATTATACTAGAAGTTTTACTGTAGATTTACTGAAGATCTACTACTGTAGATTATCCCTATGGAAGGTAATGTGTTCCATGAAAGAGAACTTGCCTTTTTAGCTTTAACACTTGGAGGACTAACTGGGGTTGGGAACTGTCCCATATTTGTCTGGGTTATAGCAATAGCATTTAGACTTACATTTCACTTCATAGTGTTTTACAGCCCTTTCTAAGTGGTTTATAGAGACAGCATATTGCCCTCTACAATCTGGATGCTCATTTTACTGACCTCGGAAGGATAGAAGTCTGAGTCAACCTTGAGCCATTTAGAATCAAACTCCTGGAGTGAGCAGTGAGTTAGTGTGCAATACCACTGCACCGCATGGCTCTTCTGTGAGATTCATATGTCATAGCTGACCAAAGAAGGTAACCTCAGCTCATTTTAACCTTGCAGCTAACTGGGAGAATTGCAGGACACAATTTTAACTGGGAGAATTGCAGGACACAATTCTAACTGGGAGAATTGCAGGACACAATTCTAACTGGGAGAATTGCAGGACACAATTCTAACTGGGAGAATTGCAGGACACAATTCTAACTGGGAGAATTGCAGGACACAATTCTAACTGGGAGAATTGCAGGACACATAGGAAAAGTAACAATTTCCTATGAACCAGTTAATACACTAAATATACAAACAGTGATTTATTCAATCAAGGAAATCAGAGTACTCCAGACAAAGAGTGATGAGGTAGAGAGCATAAAGTTTATGTAATGCATAATGCATTTTCTTTGTGTTTGCATTACATTTGCTGCCATCAGCTTTTATTGGACATCAAAATCTGATGAAAGTTATACTTTATTATGACATCTTCAAATCTGTAGCTGGATTTTTATTTTAAAGTTTGGTAGGCTTTTTAAGCTAGGATCCCTGTATATGAATGAGTTGTTAAAAAGAGAAAAAAGCCCACTCCTTCAGGCAATGTGATATCTCTGTAAAATTGTAAAAGAAATATATCTTGGATTAAGCTTCAAATGCTATGTAGGTCAAGGTAAAATTGATAGTGACTCAGTGAAAGCTGCAAGTAATAAGAGAACACATAAAAACAAGGCTTCAGAACAACATCTTATTGTAAAAGAGAAGACATTCACCTTCTACAGATCACATTTGAGGCAGAACAGACTGTGATTCTTGGTGCTGAGAAAACAATTATGCTTGTGATTCTAACCTTAGATTATATAGTTATACTAAATGTTATTTAACAGAACTATCAAATCCCAAACTCTGGTACTTACTAAGCAACAAATAGGATTAAATCAAAGTTTGAGACCTTGTAAAAAAAATTTCCCTGCATTTCTGAAACTTGAAATTTCATGACTTTTCCTCATTTCAGGGGTTCTCTCTATGAGAATTTTTTTGGAGGAGTGGGAGGCTTAGTTTTTGCTGGGCAAAAAAAGTCACAAAAAGGGGGGGCTTTTTTGAGCAAGATAAACCAATAAGCATTATTTTTTTATTTCAATTTTCATTTCATTGTGTGCTGAAATGTTCAACCTAGTTTCCAAGGGAAAGAAGATTTCAAATTGACCAAATATAAGCACTTAAAATAAAGAATTTTCGGTTTGAGTCACACAGACTCGAAAACAGTACAAGTGTATAGTGGTTTTGAACAGCGCAGCAGGGTTAAAATGCATCTATTTAACCTGCAATCGTGAAGCATTTACTTTTGAATGGTTTATAATTGCTGGGTTATCTAGGATTATTTTTTATTTTATGCTGTTAATATATATTCTGTGATGGTATAATAGGTAAGATCGGAAAGAAGCAAGATGACGGAAGCAGTGCCATGATGCACGTTCTGCCTTTTTGTATGTAAGTCAATGTCACAACCATATTTTTCACTACAATGCTCTTTCTGCTATCTTGTCTACTTGACAATTCCTTACTTCATGGATACCATTCTGGATATAATGATTAGGGAAAGAGGAGAAGATGACAATTAAGGCTGATGCGATTATTTGAGATAACGTTTTGTTAGTGCAGAGTAAATTAGCCAAAGCAGGTGAGAGCAACATTGGCAAGAATTATCTGTTTCTCTTTTTCTTCAGTAGATGACCAATCATTGTGCAAAGCCTAAGGCTGCTTGTTTGTTTCATATGGCAGCATGAGTCCAGGAGATGGCAGAAGCAAAGGTTCTTGCTAATAGGAGATAACATCCCCAAGCAAAGAGAAGACAGTAATTCTTGCTCAAAACCCAATGGGCCAGCACTATCAATCAGACAAGTCTAGAGGCAGTTTTAAACTGGAGCAAAGTTTTTCTGTCCTCATAGTTAGCAATTTTTTATTACATCCAGAAAATAAATTGATAGAACACAATCTTTTCTGTCTTTACAAAACTATTACTTAATCTAATTATACTTTAGTTTTTTAGGCCAAGAATCTAATTTATTCTTCTAGTCCTAGATACCTATTCTGTGAATCTCTTCCATATTTTTATCTTGTTTTACTACAGAAATCATATACACTTTGATCTGTTATTTTATCCTTAACTACTGCTATAATTGCAGTACAACATACTGCTTTGACCCCCAACCCCAAAAGGAGAAGGAGAGAAGAAAAGTATGCTAATTAATTTCCAATGCATTCTATAAAAACAAAAAGGCATAACACAAGATTCAAAATTTAAAATGTGCACATACAAATCTTTTGCACCGTCCACTAAATATTGAGTTCATTCAAGGACATTCATGATTTCTATAATTAAAGCAGACTTTCTTAAGCAGAATGTACATCACAGATGAAGGGATTCACTTAATTGTACAGATTCGTTCTCCAATGCATTGCTATACCAAAAGGATGAGAGTTATCTAGAACAGTGTTTCCCAACCTTGGCAACTTGAAGATATCTGGACTTCAACTCCCAGAATTCCCCAGCCAGCATTTGCTGGCTGGGGAATTCTGGGAGTTGAAGTCCAAATATCTTCAAGTTGCCAAGGTTGGGAAACACTGATCTAGAATGATGCCAAGGTAAATGACTTTCTGAACATGGCAAAGAATTTTAAATCCTTTGCTGTTGTTTGGGTGATTGGATGGAGACTGGTCATGTCAAAGCACACATTCTGCTTATCCCTCTTTCCCTCCTTTTTAAAGACAACTTTTAAAAATCTTCTTATCATGTATGACAAGAGCAGGTTCAGTTCATTCATTGTCCTTGTATTTCCTTATACTAATTGGATTCCCCCCCCCCCAATGTAAACTAAAGGAGCAAAGGGGTTGCCAAGTAAACATTCTTCACTGTAATTAGTTTGTATTTAAGCTAGCATCATCCTTTTACAAATTGTATCATTGACCCTTAAATGACTGATATGCAAATGATGTGGAAAAGTTGAAACTTAGGCAGAAGATATTTAGCTTGGGCAACATTCCTTGTTTTTGTCATGAATTTCTAAGAAATTAAGTTCTCTTGTCAAACTATAAATGAGGCTTCATGTAGACTGTTCATTCTGAAGAATCCCCCTCCTCTGCAACTGCTATAGCAGAATTGTAAAATATACATTGTAGATTTTAAAAAACCCCACAGACTCTAATCCCTGCTATCCTTTGAAAGGATTAAGATAACAAAGGAAAGAAAAATCTCCTTGAATCATTAAAAAGAAAGTTATACTGAGCTAGATGAACAAATACTGTGATTTATTATAAAGAGTCCATACACAACTGTAGTCTCAAAGTACATAAGAAGAATATGGGCCACAGAATTTATTGTAAAAAGCAAGGGAACTTCCACAACATGGGGAAAATGAAGCAGTAAATACCTATTTCAGGTGATCTAGAGTATCTTTTTCCAGAATGCTATTCAAATAAAAGTTCTGGGCCAATTATTGCCCACAAGATCATATGCTGCAACGTCCTGCCTGTCGGCGACTACTTCAGCTTCAACCACAACAACACAAGAGCACACAACAGATTTAAACTTAATATTAACCGCTCCAAACTTGACAGTAAAAAATATAACTTCAGTAACCGAGTTGTCGAAGCGTGGAACTCATTACCGGAATCCGTAGTGTCATCCCCAACCCCCCAACACTTTACCCTATGATTATCCACGGTTGACCTATCCAGATTCCTAAGAGGTCAGTAAGGGGCAAGTACAAGTGCACTAGAGTGCCTTCCGTCCCCTGTCCTATTGCTCTCCTATATCTCCTATACCTTTCTTCTATTCCTATATCTCTTCTTCTATTCTTTCATTGATATGTTCTATTACTATATCTTCTTTTCTATTCTTTCATAGATATATTTTACTATGAGTATCTCCTCTATAACCTTCATCATGTATTTTACTATGTGTATATATATATAGATAGATAGATAGATAGATAGATAGATAGATAGAT
Source organism: Erythrolamprus reginae (assembly GCF_031021105.1). Classification (NCBI taxonomy): domain Eukaryota; kingdom Metazoa; phylum Chordata; class Lepidosauria; order Squamata; family Dipsadidae; genus Erythrolamprus; species Erythrolamprus reginae. The sequence goes on along the minus strand of NC_091951.1, from coordinate 301,647,884 downwards.
AGATAGATAGATAGATAGATAGATACCCACTAAAACCCTCATTGTGTATTGGACAAAATAAATAAATAAATAAATAAATAATTAAAGAACTTGTTCCAGTGACAACTGGGCTTCCAGGCCAACATTTATCAAATAATATACTTTTAGCAGTCCGTAGTTACAAGATACTAGTGATATCTTCATTTCTCCCTTTCACTTATTCCTATCTTTATATCTCTTCCTGCCTTGCTAATAATTTCAATTTTAAAAGCCCTGTTAAAACCATTTCATTCTGCAGAACTTCTATCCCACTTTTGAGGCTAGGTTTTCTTCATAGTCTGAGTGATAGTTGTGATTCTAGCACTGTTAACTGATCTCTGCTGTACTTTTTCACCTGCTTTGGCCAAAGGATGCATAGGAAGAAGTTTCCAGAAAGAAACTTATCTAGTGGTGATCAAGGCGGCAAAATGTTTGCATGATACCGTCCTGATTGCAGTTGCGGAATCCCACCCAGCTACACTGTTTAGGGTGATTTGCTCTCTCCTTAAAATGGGGGGAGTGGAGGAACCTTTTCAGGCAGTAAAAGGCTACCAAACTTTTTACTACCACACTGTGGACGTGGCTTATGCAGGATGCCCTACATTTTCTTTCAACATCTTTCAGTGCAAATTGGGTACTGTGGGGTGGAGCTCCATTTTCGCTACCCCACTGCGTCCCCCCTCGGGTCCAGGTAGTAAGCCCACCCCTGCTTGCAAGGCAGAGATGAGGACTTTAATAGGTTTTTCACAGACAAAGTCTCTCAGATCTGGATGGACCTGGACTCCAATTGGGCAGTTTGATTGAGGTGACAGGGACCCATCTTAGTCTGGTTGTGAGGGAAGAGTTTGAAGTGGTGACACCTGAGGAAGTGGACAAGGCCATGGGAGCTTTGAGTTCCTCCACCTATTTATTGGACCAATGTCCCTCCTGGCTGGTTTCGACCAGTAGTGAGGCAAAATGAGGCTATATCCAGGCGGTGATCAATGGTTTCATTGTTGGAGTGGTCCTTCCCATCTCCTTTAAAGGGGGAAGTAGTGAGCCCCCTCTTCAAGAAGTCTTCTCTGGAGCAGCTATTTTGAACAACTATCAACCTGTCTTCAACCTTCCCTTTTTAGGGAAAGTTGTTGAAAAAGTGGTGGTGCTCCAGTTCCTATGGTCCTTGGATGAAGCCGATTATCTTAACCCTCATCAGTCTGGTTTCAGGCCCAGTTACATCACCAAAATTGCTTTGGTCATGCTGATGGATGATCACTGGGGTTGCTCCTGTAACCTGGTTCTCCTTGGCCTCTTGATACCATTGACTATGGTATCCTCCTGCACCGACTGGAAGGGTTGGGAGTGGGAGGCACCGTATTATAATTCTTCTCCTCCTACCTCTCTGATCAGTCACAGTTGGTGTTAGCAGGGAGTCAGAGGTCAGCTCCTAGGCCCCTCCTGTGTGGGGTGCCTCAGGGGTTGGTTCTCTCACCCTGCTGTTTAATATCTACATGAAACCACTGGCTGAGATCATCCAATGAAGCATCCTGAGTTAGCAAGAATATGCAGATGACACCCAGATGTACATCTCCACTCCATGTTGAGTCAGTGAAGCAATGGAGGTGGCGTGCCAGTGGCTGCAGGCTGTGAGTGTCTGGATGGGTGTCAACAGACTCAAGATCAACCCCGACAAGATGGAGTGGCTGTGGGTTTTGCCTCCCAAGGACAAGTCTATCTGTCCTTCCATCACCCTGGGGGGGGGGGGGTTGGAATCTTTATCCATCTCAGGGAGGATCTGCAACTTGGAAGCCCTCCTTGACTCACAGCTGAGCCTAGAACAACACCTTTCAGCTGTGGCAAGGGGGACGTTTGCACAGGTCGCCTGGTGCACCAGTTGCAGCACTTTTTGGACAGAGGGTCCATTCTCACATGCCCTCATCGCCTTCCTTGATTACTGCAATGCTCTCTACATGGAGCTACCATCAAAGAATGTTCGGAGTTAGTGCAAAATGCAGCCAGGCAAGCCGTCATGGGCCTTCTGAGGTATACCCATGTGTCATCATCACTCCATGACCTGCATTGGCTAACAATTGGTATCCAAACATGTTGGTTATTACCTATAAAGCCATACATGGCTTAGGACCAGATTACTTATGGGACTGTCTAAAGCCTTACATATACTAGCAGCCAGTCGGAGCCCAAAGAGTTGGCCTCCTCTAGATCCTGTCAGCTAAGTAATGTTGTCTGGCAGCAACTAAGGGAAGGGCCTTCTCTGTGGCAGATTCAGCCCTCTGGAATCAATTCCCCCCAGAGATTCATGCCACCCCCACCCTCCTGGCCTTTCATAGGCTCTAAAAACACATCTCTGCCAGCAGGCTTGGGGCCATTGAACATTGCCATCAGTTCCATCTGACAGTATGAGTGAATGTTTTTTAGTTGAATTGTCTTAATTGTTGAGTTTTGTATTAGATTTATATTGGGCTTCTTACATTTTGTATTTTTTTATATTGATTTTATTGTGTAAGTCCCCCTGAGACTGCTGGAGAAGGGCAGCCTAGAAATCCTATAAAATAAATAAATAATCCTAAAACTTTGCTTAGCGTGACCAGCAGATCCACCACAATGATGGCATTTATGTACCCATTTATTTTCTACCAGTTTTTCAAATTCAGCACTTAGAAGTAGATTTTGCAAGTCTGACTTCTTTGAATATAGGACACTCAAAATGCTGACATAACTCTTCATTATCGAGGTTAAGCCTGGTGTATCTGAAAATCTCTCAAATCTTTTACTATCCCTTGATTTTTATTCTAATTTTCCCTTCATTTTTAAAAACACCATACTTAATACCATCATCTCATCAGACAGATTAATATATAATTTTTCCACCAGTTAGACTTTGTGTTAAGAAGTAATAATAGCTGGATTAAGGACTAGAGCATGTTAATGAACAGCTCTCTTTCGCTGAGGCTATATTCATGGCTCCATTTTTTAAAATTGTTTTACAGAAATTGGATGGTTCTTTTTACCACATCTTGATTTTTACCTACTGTCATTTTTTAATCTCTTGTGACCTGTTCAGTGACCTAAAATTTTCATCTCCAAGATATCATTTTCCTCTTGACTCAACTAAATATGAAAATGTAGTTAAAATTTACTGCAAACGACAGCAGCATAGCATGCATGTAGAAACAATCCATCCACAAGATTTTTCCAACTATTAAGGCAAGATTAGGTTTTTAAGACATTCGGGATTTGTATTAATGAGCCACTTTTATTTCCAGTATCATTGATATTAGTTTCAGTTGCAGAAAATAAAATGAGGTGCTAGAGCTTTAGAAAGCATGCAATCATCCTTTGCATATCTATAATGAATTAATATTTAATATAACCAAATGAAGCCCAGAAAAGACATTACAGCATATTCATTTTTTACTGTAATGGAGGTGGACAGTATTAGCACAAAGAAGAAGCAGAGTCATATTGTTACAGAACTTCATATAATTTAGCTGTGGCCTAGAAATGGAGCTCTTGCCTCATAATCAGGAGGTTGTGAGTTTGATCCCAGGTAGAGGCCGATGTAAGTCTCTACTGCTTATGGAGGGAGTTGGACTATATGACCTACCAGATCCCTTCCAACTCTGTTAATCACTTAAATCAGTTACACATCAGATTAACAGAGTTAGAAGTGACCTTGGAGATCATCTAGTCCAACCCCCCCCCACACACACTCAAGCAGAAGACCCTACACCATTTCCAACAAATGGCAGCCCAATGTCTTCTTGAAAGTCTCAAGTGTTGGAGTTCTAACAACCTCCGATGGTCAATTGTTCTCATGGTCAGAAAGTTTCTACTTATTTTCATGTTGAATCTCTCCTTCATCAGTTTCCATTCATTATTCCTTGTCTGGCCTTCTGGTGCTTTGAAAATAGCCTGACACACACACCCCTCTCTGTGGCAGCCCCTCAAATATTGGAACACTGCTATCATGTATTCCTGGTCCTTCTCTTAGCTAGACTAAGCATGCCCAATTACTGTAACCGCTCTTCATATGTTTTAGTTTCCAGTCTCCTAATCATCCTGGTTGCTTTCCTCTGCATTTCTCTAGAGTCTTGACATCATTTTTGAAGTGTGGTGACCAAAATTAGATATAGTACTCTAGGTGTAGTCAAACTAAGGCTTTATAGAGTGGTATTAGTACCCCCCCCCCCCCCAGATGCCAACTAAAGGCCTACTGATGGGTTCAGTGCTAGTGAGGAGGCAAAAGGGAGCGAACCCTGTCTTTAGGCTAACCACTCACTTTTGGACAATCACTATCAGGAAATGTCCTGACCCACATGCTGCTTAGAAGCAAAAAAAATTGTCTCAGGATCATAGCAGGGTTGAAATACTCCTGGTTTGTTCGTGTCTGTCATTCATTGGAGAGCTGGTCACCAAGGGAGTGTGACTGGCCACCTGCCTGTATGCCGCCTTTTGGGTTCTTTTAGCCTCTGTGCATGCACAAAGCATTCTGTCCATGCACAGAGGGTAAAAGAACCCAAATAGGTTCTTTTACCCAGGCTCCCTTCACGACTGGCTCTTCGACAACTGACAGGCACAAGTGAACCAGAAGCATTTCACCCTGGATCATAGGAAACCTCCAACCTTTTGTCTGTAGCCCAAATATAAATATATAAATGAAAATGATCTATGTAATCCACAACACAGGAGCCAAGTCCTCTTATGTATATATCAACCTCAGGATTTAAATCCTAAATCTTTTCCTTTGATCCTTTCAGTTGATAGACTTTTATCTATTTTCCTTTTCTGGATTTGAGAAACAATTTAGGAAAAGTACAAAACAATTCATCCCCATTTTCAATATCAGAATTATTTTATATTCCAGTTTGGTTGGCTGTGAATATATGTCTTAAAATGCAATTATTGTTATATATATAATATGTCATGATTACAAAACCTGTAAGATTGGTTTCAGCTATTATACCAGGACAGATCTATATTTTCTGATTTAATTTAGGGCCAGGTATCTCATTTCTGTTGGATATTGATGAAAATCATTATTGTATATAATTTGTTTGCAATATGACAATTTTGAAAAAAGTATCAGAATGACACAGTCTGTAACTCTGTGTACATTCAGATTTAATCTGCTTTAGAAAAATACAGTTGAGACATCTACAAAACCTATCCAAAATAAACCTAATTTGGTTATGAATTCAGGGTTTGTCTTCATCTGATCCATATTCATTGCTGGCTGTTTTAATTGTTACAGAAATGAGAATGAAGAGGGAGTCAACCTATTATCCAATGCATTTGAAGGCAAGACAAGATGGAAATTAATCAAAGATAGAACCAATCTAAAACTAAGGAGAAATTTATAGAACAAGTTGTGGATACTCCAGCATGGAAGAGTTTGTTTTTTTTAAGAAAAGACTGGACAACTATTTTTCTAAAATGGTATAGGGCAGTGATGGCAACACTTCTTTCCTTCGGGTGCCGAAAGCGCATGTGCATGTGCTATCACACTGTGGGAGTGCTCACACCCATAATTCAATGCCTGAGGACAGCGAAAAATGGAGGCTGTCTTGGGGCCTGAAACAGCCCATTTCCCAAACTCTGGTGGGCCCAGTAGGCCTGTTTTTTGCCTTCCCCAGGCTCCAGAGACAAAAATCCTCACTCCCACCCCCCGGAGACTCTCTGGAAGCCGAAAATGCCCTCCCAGAGCCTCAGGTTGAGCCAAAAATCATCTGGTCAGCACGCATATATACATTGGAACTGGGCTAGGGTAATGGCTCATGTGGCAGCTGATATGGCTCTGCGTACCATCTGTGGCACCCGTGCCATAGGTTCACCATCACTTGTATAGGGTTTCTGCTTGATCAAAAGATTGGACTAGAAGACTTTCAAAGTCCCTTCCAACTCTGTCATTTTGTTAAAATTGAGCTTTCCCCCCCCTTTTTGTTGAATAATATTCACTGTATTTAGTGGAGTCTCAAGAAAAATGATTAATTATAAAATGTGCTTTTAACAAGAGGGAAAAGGGGAAAGAACTGCATTTGGATAAGATTGTGAAAATCTAGTCCAAAAAAGGGAAACATGACACCGTGATATAGAACACGAATGATCTTTTCTTGGGGAACAAAAGTAGAATGATCCAGTGCAGTGAAAAGAAAAGCCTTGGAAAAATGAACTGCATCTGTGTTAAAGAAAGGACACACAAGCTCATCTCACTTCCCGGCAAGGAAGGAATCAGCAACACTAAACCTTGGGCAGTTTTCCCCCCCTGCATTGCTAGGTAACTGTGGTCATAATGTGAGCAGATGTTTGCTGCTTATGTTTTCTGGGTTAGAATAAAAGAGGAACCAAGAAACCAGCATTTGCACTTTAGAGGACATGTGAGGATAATTTGAGAATCAGCATACTCTACCATTCTGAAGGGCCAGCTGAACTTCAAAAAGCATTGACAAAAAGCTTTGGAAAGACTCTTAAATATATCTCCTGGATTTATTTTTTATTTAGAAATGACTCAAGGTGGAAAACAAGCAAAATCCTCTTTCCTCCTCTCTTTTTCTCACAACAACAATTCTGTGGGTTCAGTTGGTTGTGTGAGAGAGTGACTGGCTCATACCCAGTTGGCTTTCATGACTAAGGTGGCACTGGAATCTACAGTATCCTGATTTCTACCCTGGTGCCATAACCACTATATGAGATTCTGATGCTAAAGGCTTTAGGGTGGATGCTGTCGATGAGAATGTTTTTGTTGGATTTTTTTAAATATTAAAAAAAAAAACTGACCTGGAAAGTTATTCTTTACAACAGCTGAAGAAAATATAAGCTGGACTAGCAAATTACATCTTGGTGTATATGAATAAATGGATGTATGATGCATACTGTGTTTTCCCAAAAATAAGACCCTGTGTTATTTTTTGTTCACTCTAAAATAAGTGCTTGGACTTATAGCCATGCACTCAAAAGCTCAATTGGGCTTATTATCAGGGGATGTCTGGCATTGCATTGGCATCCTTCAGTCTCAAAAGACTATGGAAACAGGGTACCATAAGTGTTGGTTATGACCTATAAAGCCCTTAATGGCATCGGACCAGAATATCTTCAGGACCGCCTTCTGCCGCACGAATCCCAGTGACCAGTTAGGTCCCACAGAGTTGGCCTTCTCTGGGTCCCGTCGACTAAACAATGTCATCTGGCGGGACCCAGGGGAAGAGCCTTCTCTGTGGTGGCCCTGACTCTCTGAAACCAACTCCCCCACCCTCCTTGCCTTTCGCAAGCTCCTTAAAACCCACCTCTGTCATCAGGCATGGGGGAATTGAAATTTTCCCTTCCCCCCTAGGCTTATAGAATTTATACATGGTATGCTTGTATGTATGATTGGTTCTTTAAATTGGGGTTTTTTAGATTATTTTTAATATTAGATTTGTTTACATTGTCTTTTTATTGTTGTTAGCCGCCCCGAGTCTTTGGAGAGAGGCAGCATACAAATCTAATAAATAAACAAACAAACAAACAAACAAACAAACAAATAAATAAATAAATAAATAAATAAATAAATAAATAAATAAATAAATAAAGTATAGATATGAGTATATGGTTATGTTTATATTCCCTCTCTCTCTCCAAACATGCATGCACACACACACAAATGGAGAGACAGAAATGTGTGTGTGTATGTGAATGTATGTACAGACAAATTAGAGGTGGGTTCCTCCCGGTACAGAACAGTTCTATTGAACCAGTAGTAATATGGTGGCCTGAGTTGCTGGAACCAGCAGCAACCCAGGCCGGTCACACCCCTGAGCCAGTTCTCTCGGCAGTGCCATAGGCACCATTATCTTGGTTTTTGCTTCTGAGCATGTGCAGAAACTATTTTTTCAGTACTGCGCATGCACAGAGGGTCATTTCCAGGAAGTGATCCCCGCACGCAAAAACTTACATTTCTGTTGTGATGCAAACTGGTGGGGAAGTTAAGTAAAACCCATCTCTGAGATAGATTTATATATGATAAATAGATTGATCGATAGATAGATAGATAGATAGATAGATAGATAGATAGATAGATAGATAGAGATAGAAGAAATGGTTGCTGAAATGCAAAGTCAACTTTTAATTGGCAAAATCATAGAAGCTTCTATTAATTGGTATTAACCTCCTTTCAAATAATACAATTAAAAAATGATCCTATCAACAATGTGGATATGATAGACATATTGAAAAGTATACTGAGACATAAAGCTTTGACATAACGATGAACATGCTGGAGGGTCCATTAGAAATTCCAGTGGAAAAATTCAATTGATAAGATTAAGTTTGTTGTCAAGAATGAATTTTATTCTTTCTATAAGGAGTTATATGCTTTTTTAAATATTAGATTTGTTCTACTATAATATTGTTTTTATTATTGTTGTGAGCCGCCCCGAGTCTTCAGAGAGGGGTGGCATACAAATCTAATAAATTACTATTACTATTTACTATTACTATTATCTTGTTGAAGGACAAATAAATTGGCACAGTCCTGCTGCCTCTTTCATAATTTATTTTCAGCATTTCATCGGATGAAATGAATAAAAAACATTGCCTAAATAGAAAGCATGCATAAAATTGCTATTAATAATTTATTAAGAAATTGTGGGAATTTCCCACAATTCCTTCCCAATGTCCTTGAACCATAAGATTCCCTTGTCTCCCCCATCCCCTATATCCATTTCTGGAGTTTTTGTTATTGTTACTGAGTAAGTATGACTTGAAAAAAATACTTTCAAAACAATCTATATATTAAGAACTCTACATACAATTCCATATACATTTGTTGACTTTGAACAGTGGTCTCAGGACATCTTAATTCTTCTTGAGGTATGCCCTCCTCTGGTATAGGCTGCTTCAGTTTTGTTTGTTTGTTTGTTTTATTGTTCTTTTTGATTTATCAGGAACTGCATTAAAATCCATGTCATGTGAATATTTAGGTTTTATTGCTTTACTTTAGTCTGATCAGCAAATTGCTAACTTGAAATTAGAAGTCAGATCATTTGAAATTAGAAGTCAATTGAAAAGGAGAACTACACTATGTGATATTGTTCAACTCTGTATCTGCTCAGTGAGGAAAAACATTTTAAATTGCCTGTGAATCATAGAACAACTAAACTTTAAAAACATTGGAAGAACTTGGCATTCATTAGTAGCATAAAATTGAAGTACTATAGAAATACCCTTAAATATAAAGACCCCATTTTGTAAGACTCTATTATCATCTAAACTAATAGCTTATTACACTTCATTATTTGAAAAGTAGGTTTGGAAGCACGTTTGCACACACACAAAAAATCCTTTTTCCATGTTGCTCTGTTAAAATGTTTGACACAGCTTAGGGACTTGCCTTTTATGTTTTGTATCCGTAGTGTTTTGTGTTATAGGTAGTTTCTGGAGGCTGCAAGTTTGGCAACATACATAAATAAATTTATAAATTGAAAATACAAATTTAATACATAAATAAGACAGCAAAGGTATGTTTGCTGTTAGATAATCTATTAAGATCATCTGGATTCCTCCCTGATAGAAAATTGAACATCAACATGATTTGGAATATTGGGACCTTCAAACATGACAAACAGCTTTGTTCTGTTTGGATGTTGAAAAAGCTTTCAACAATTTGAACTGGAGATTTCAAGTGTTAGAAAATATGGTTTTTGGATAAAGCTTCATTACCTGGATGACATCACCGTATCATTTAAATAACGAGATGGGCAATAAATGCATTTGATGAATTAAGTTCTTCACAATAAGCCTGAGTAAGTGTGAATGGCAAATTATACAAACCATCTATGATTCAGAAAATATCCTGTTCAAGGTTGCTGACGTGCATACCTAAATTCATTACTCAGAAGCAGATAACAGCAGGCAGTAATGGAATTCAAATGTCTGAAGGAGGAGGAGGAGAAGGAGAAGGAGCAACAACAGTGTATTCCAAATATGTTCCAAAAGTCAAAGGACGTCAAATCAGGTAAATCAGCCAGCCTAAGAATCAAGAATCATGAACAAGAAGCAGAAATAAGACAAAGTTTTTGTCAAGTATATTGATAATTTTTTTCATGATCTTCTGGAATGGCAACAAAGAAGGAGACAATCTGACCACTGGAATGATTGTTCTAGAGCAGTGATGGTAAACCACTTTATCCTTGGGTGCTGAAAGAGTGTGCGTACATACTACTGCGCAGGCGCGAGTGCCCACACGCATGAATTATTATTATTATTATTATTATTATTATTATTATTATTATTATTAATTAGATTTGTATGCCGCCCCTCTCCAAAGACTCGGGGCGGCTCACAACAGTAATAAAAACAATATAGTAGTGGAACAAATCTACTATTAAAAAACATATAAAACCCTATCATTATTTATAAAACCAAACAGCACATTCATACCAAACATAAAACAAAGTATAAAAAAGCCTGGGGGAAAGGTGTCTCAACTCCCTCATGCCTGGTGGTATAAGTGAGTCTTGACTAGTTTATGAAAGACAAGGAGGCTGGGGGCCGTTCTAATCTCCGGGGGGAGTTGGTTCCAGAGGGCCAGGGCTGCCACAGAGAAGGCTCTTCCCCTGGGGTCCACCAAACAACATTGTTTAGTCGATGGGACCCAGAGAAGGCCAACTCTGTGGGACCTTATCTGTTGCTGGGATTCGTGCGGTAGCAGGCGGTTCCGGAGGTACTCTGGTCCAATGCCATGTAGGGCTTTAAAGGTCATGACCAACACTTTGAATTGTGACCGGAAACTGATTGGCAGCCAATGCAAGCCACAGAGTATTGAAGAAACGTGGGCGAATCCTGGAAGCCCCACGATGGCTCTCGCGGCTGCATTCTGCACGATCTGAAGTTTCCGAACACTTTTCAAAGGTAGCCCCAGAGTGTTGCAGTAATTTAATGCTTGGGAAGGGTGAAAATAGTTTCCCCCACCTCCTGAAGGAAGTAAGTAAGTAAGTAAGTAAGTAAGTAAGTAAGTAAGTAAGTAAGTAAGTAAGTAAGTAAGTAAGTAGATGATATTAGGATGGATATTGGGTTCTTTTCCTTCAAGACTATGCTGTTTGCCTTCATATGAAAAAGAAGGGAGAATGCCTGAGTTGACTTTCCTATTTCCACACTGAAGCACTATGCTTTTTCTTTTTCAGATTTGCTAAATCTTTTAGATATGAAGGCAAACAACATAGTCTTGAAGGAAAAGAACCCAATATCCATCCTAATATCTTCTACTTGTATGTAAAAGAATGAGATCTAAACAGAATTCCAAGACTCCATCTGGAGTTTGTGGTTTAGGATTACATATTTTAAAGACATTGTAAAACTGGAAGAGTCCAGAAGAAAATTGATCAAGATAGGGCCTGAGGACGTCCTATAGTTATGTGTGGCATCATTTAAAAATCAAGTATTTTCATTTAATGAAGAGCAGATGTACAGGTGACATTACAGCAGAGAAAACAGATACAGTCTCTGCTGTTCCAGAAGATAGGTTTAAAGTTAATGGATTTTAAAAATCCCAGAGAAGCACATTTTAGCTAAAAATGAGCATGTTTCCAAATAGAAAGATCTCTGTGAGATAATTAAATAGAATTTGAGGGTGCGTTTATTGGGAATGATTTTATCCGGCTTTGAAAACGCTAGATTATTCTGATTGCTGACTTCCAAAGAACCTTCCAATTTTAGGATTCTACAGAAATTGGAAGAAAAACGGTTCTGTAGGAAAGGTCATTTTAATGGAAATGCTCTGTATTTTTATGCTTGGGGATACAAGCCTAGTAACAAAAACACAAGGTTTATATACACATATAAAAAGAGAGAAAACAAGGTCTCTAAACATTCTGGTAAACTTCCTTAGCAGCACTAATGAGACAAGTAAGAAACCCAAAGATTATTCCATTGAAAATATGAATAAAATAGGCTTCACATAAATATTTTTTCCTAATTACCTCCACTGCCTCTCTATTAAAAAATAGGATGAGAACAGGCAGTGTATGTGCATCAAGGTGTTTCTACGGCACAGCAGATATAGCTACTTCTGTTTCAGCAGGTTCAGGTGACATTGAAATTCCTGCAAAAGGAGACGTTAACTGTCAAGGTTGAGAGCTGCATCCCAAGCTCTCAACCTTGAGCTGCATCCCAGGGATGGGACTTCACTTGTTTGCACAGATCGGACTGGTACCAGTCCATGGATTGGGGGGTTGGGGATCCCTGCTTTATTGTACTCAAGGCTTTCTAGACTTGCTTGCTGTTCTGCTGTATTGCTCAGAAGGAACCCCTGGAGTAACAAGTATAAAGAAGAATATCAGCTTTTTATACCACTCCTGATGTATTTCTGTAGGACAAGATAGAACAGAATAGAATAGGGTAGAATAGGATAGGATAGAATAGAATAGAATTCTTTATTGACCAAGTGTGATTGGACACACAAGAATTTGTCTTTGGTGCATATGCTCTCAGTGTACATAAAAGAAAATATACATTTGTCAAGAATCAAGAGGTACGACACTTAATGATTGTCATAGGGGTCAAATAAGCAATGAGAAAACAATCAATATTAATAAAAATCATAAGGATACAAGCAACAAGTTACAGTCATACAGTCCTAGGTGGGAGGAGATGTGTGATAGGAATGATGAAAAAACTAGTAGTAATAGTAGTGCAGACTTAGTTTGACAGTGTTGAGAGAATTATTTATTTAGCAGAGTGATGGCGTTTGGAAAAAAAATATTCTTGTGTCTAATTGTCTTAGTGTGCACTGCTCTGTAGCAACATTTTGAGGGTAGGAGTTGAAACACTTTATGTCCAGGATGCCAGTTGTCACCTGTGAGGATGCACAGTTGGACAATCTTTACATAACAAATTGCACGGAAATGGAAGGACTGTCAGGGAGAGTCAAAAAAGAGAGAAGAAACCCCCTTCCTTCCTTCTGGGGTCAGCCTTTTGAGCTTCCCTGTTTTTATCTTTTGAACCCTTCACATAGGTTCTACTAGTTTGTCTTTCTTTTCATTACCATCTTTGCTGCTCTATTGCACTCTTTGCTGAGTGTGCACTACAGTTGGATGAAGAAGCCAAATTGGGTCATGCTTGTATGAACTTTTATCTTCTTAAAAGCTGGTATTCCTATACAGAGGTCAGATGTCAAACAATATTGTGTATCCACCCAGTTCACATGCTTAAATATTCTTCTTGGCTGATTCACAAAACTGATGATTATTATTTCATTCAGCACAGTTTTTCATTAAAAAATATTGAAAAAATGTATGTTGTGTATTCCTCAAGAGGTTAATGGGATGCTGGACCTGTTTTTTCAGAATGATAGATTGCATGAGTATGTGTTCATGATTCTGAGAAAATAACACAAAAAACAAGGCAAGCGCAAGAGGAAAAAAATGCTATTTCTGATGTCTGACTATAAAAATTCCCCCCTTTCTGTTTCTTTTTTTCAAATGAACTGAAGAGAAAATAGCCAAGGTCACATCTAAATACTGCATTAAAGCAAAGTAAAAACTATTTCTTGTAAAATGCTAGCAATCAGAAGAGGCATTTAAACTAAAAAGATCAAGGATGATGTGTTCAAAATTATTCTGAAGCATCCTTTGTGTTTTTGTTTTTCAAGCTTGTGTACTTTCCAATTTGCTGTTACAAATCTTTATATCTCTTTGTTCATTTAGGCTTAGAAAAAATATGCATATGAGATCCAACTTGCTCTAATACCATAAGAAAAGCCAATAAATAGCTTTAGATGTTTTACAGCAGACAGAGATATCACGTAGTAACAATCTGTGACATTTTAAACCAATTTTGTTCACATGAATGTAACTGCTGTGCAATCCCAAGAAACAAAATGGCCAATTCGCTGCAGCCATCTTGTTGTGGCCAACTCTCCATGTTTAACCCATCATGACCATTTTCTGTCAAGCTGTCCTTGATATAGACTAGCATTGCATCAGGTACCAGTGGTTTTTATATTCTTAATATCCTTACATAAATGTATATGTTGCCATAATATAACATAAAATGTAAGTCATGTTAAGACCACACTTAGAACACTGTGTCCAGTTTTATATTATATATTATATATTATATTTTATTAGATTTGTATGCCGCCCCTCTCCGAAGACTCATGGCGGCTCACAACAATAATAAAAACAATATTATAGCGAAACAAAACTAATATTAAAAAAGAAGCATATAAAACCCTATTATATTTAAAAACCAAACAACACATACATACCAAACATAAAATATAAAGAGCCTGGGGGAAAGGTGTCTCAACTCCCCCATGCCTGGCGGTATAGATGGGTCTTGAGTAGCTTACAAAAGACAAGGAGGGTGGGGACAGTTCTAATCTCTGGGGGGGAGTTGATTCCAGAGGGCCGGGGCCACCACAGAGAAGGCTCTTCCCCAGTGGCCCGCCAAACGATATTGTTTAGTCAACGGGACCCAGAGAAGGCCAACTCTGTGGGACCTTATCGGTCGCTGGGATTCATGCGGTAGCAGGCAGTTCCAGAAGTACTCTGGTCCAATGCCATGTAGGGCTTTAAAGGTCATAACCAATACTTTGAATTGTGACCAGAAACTGATCAGCAGCCAATGCAGGCCATGGAGTGTTGTAGAAACACGGGCGAATCTGAGAAGCCCCACGATGGCTCTCGTGGCCGGTTCTGCACGATCTGAAGTTTCCAAACCCTTTTCAAAGGTAGCCCCATGTTGAGAGCATTGCAGTAATCAAACCTTGAGGTGATGAGGGCATGAGTGACTGTGAGCAATAACTCCCTGTCCAAATAGGGCCGCAACTGGTGCACCAATCGAACCTGGGCAAACGCCCTCCTCGCCACAGCCAAAAGATGATGTTCCAATGTCAGCTGTGGATCGAGGAGGACGGCCAAGTTCCCCCCCCCCCAGGGTAATGGACGGACAGATGGAATTGTCCTTGGGATGCAAGACCCACAGCCACTCCATCTTGTCTGGGTTGAGTTTGAGCTTGTTGTCACCCATCCAGGCCCCAACAGCCTCCAAGCACCGGCACATCACTTCCATTGGTCACCACAATGTAAAAAAAATGTTGAAACTCTAGAAAGAGTACAGAGAAGAGTAACAAAGATGATTAGGAGACTGAAGGCTAAATATATATATAAAGAATGGTTGCTGGAATCAGACATTATACACGTGAAGGCATAACTCCTAATCAAGGAAAGAAGCAACCCAGAAGTAAGGAGAAATTTCTTAACAGAACAATTAATCAGTGGAACTAGTTGCCTCCTGAAGTCGTGAATGATCCTACACTGAAAAGTTTTAAGAAGAGATTGGACAACCATTTGTCTAAAATGGTATAGAAACATAGAAACATAGAAACATAGAAGACTGACGGCAGAAAAAGACCTCATGGTCCATCTAGTCTGCCCTTATACTATTTCCTGTATTTTATCTTACAATGGATATATGTTTATCCCAGGCATGTTTAAATTCAGTTAGTGTGGATTTACCAACCATGTCTGCTGGAAGTTTGTTCCAAGGATCTACTACTCTTTCAGTGAAATAATATTTTCTCACGTTGCTTTTGATCTTTCCCCCAAATAACTTCCGATTGTGTCCCCTTGTTCTTGTGTTCACTTTCCTATTAAAAACACTTCCCTCCTGAACCTTATTTAACCCTTTAACATGTTTAAATGTTTCGATCATGTCCCCCCTTTTCCTTCTGTCCTCCAGACTATACAGATAGAGTTCATTAAGTCTTTCCTGATACGTTTTATGCTTAAGACCTTCCACCATTCTTGTAGCCCGTCTTTGGACCCGTTCAATTTTGTCAATATCTTTTTGTAGGTGAGGTCTCCAGAACTGAACACAGTATTCCAAATGTGGTCTCACCAGCGCTCTGTATAAGGGGATCACATAGTCATAGTGTCTCCTGCCTGAGCAGTGGGTTAAACTAGAAGACCTCCAAGGTCCCTTCCAACTCTGTTATTCTGTTGTTTTGACATAACTATGTAACTGTAACTATGATACAGTATAACATAACATACTGAACAGAACATGGCATCATGTAACATAACATTCTTACATAATTTTTCAAAGAACATTAATGTAACAATAATTATTCTATACTAAAAATCTAGATTAGTCCAAACAAATACATAAGAAAAGTCACAACTATTATTTTCTCATAGCTAGTCTTGAGATGCTAAAACATTAAAAAGAGAAGAAAATCTCACAAGACAGTGACAAATCACTCTTTCATCAAGAAAGCAGCAAAAATATGTCCATAAAATCAAAAGGAGATGAACTTGACTTGAGAAGATTTTAGTTATTAACCCTTATCTCAAAGTCATTATAAAGTAATGTGGGAATTGAAGAATCTCCTACGTTGAATATTTGATTTTAAAAAAGTATGTCTAGTGAGTCATATTTATCATTAGATTTCATTCCTTCTGGTCAGAATTTCTGCCTCATAATATATCACGAAAATGTGGTCTTCATGGCCTGGCCTTTAATAATGGTATCAGAGAGTTCATAAATTCATTCCCACACATGACACAGAGAAGATGAACGAAACTGAACCACTATTTTGTTCCCTTTATTCACTCAGGTATATAAATGATTTTACAAATAAGCCACTTAACTCCTGTGATGTTTCCTGGTTTTTCCATCCCTAAATTGTATCTAGGAATTTTAATAACATGGTTTAATTGTAGTTCTATACCTTCTAGTGAAATTCTTCCTTGAGCAAACCAAATTTGGTAACTTATGTTTGTTGATTTTTAACTATTCTTTTCTTTGTAACATTCTCTTTCCAATAGCATAAGATCCAATGAACATTTATTAAATATGTAAAAAAAAAATTTTTTTCTTAAATTCTCAATTCCCTACAGATCAGAGGTGGTATTCAGCCAGTCTGAATCAGTTTTGCTGAACCAGTAGCAGAAATTTGGAATGGTTTGCCAAACTAGCAAATACCATCTCTGGTTGGACCTGCAACATCTTGCCTCCACAGCTTGGCTACTTTTTTGATGCAAAGAAGACTCCTGCCACCGTGCCAGCTCGGTTCCAGCTAGCAAAAAGATTTCTCATGCTGAAAAAGAAGTGGTGGCTGCAGGCTTCTTGTGCCAAAATCTGGCAAAAACTACAGGCTGAAAAAGAGTTTTGAAATATCATCTTCACCATCACCACCCTCTTCGTCTCGCTGGCCATGCAGCCCATTACTTGCTGGTGCACATGCATGGCTGTACCCCATTGCCAAATCTGATCTGGAGAATGTCCTGCTGCACTGGAGAGACAGCATTGTTGCAGAGCTGCTTGGAAGACAGTCAGACTGTGGTGTCTCTTTAAGGTACTTCAACATAGAGGGAGGGGTGAACCATAAAGGGACAGGCCACAGAAGCGCTGTTTTCTGCCAGTTCTGTGTATGTAGCTTGGCAGGCATGGCGTAGGGGGTGATCATGTGACTGAGTGGGTGTAGTTAACTTGATGTCACTCATACCAAGCTACACCCACAGAACCAGTAATAGAAAAATTTGAATCCCACCACTGCTTCAGTTCAAGCATTTCTAAAAAAAAGGCACTAAAAACCCTAGCTGATCAGATTACGGAGGCTGAAGCCAAATACCCTGATTCACTGGTCATTATTTTGGGAGATAAGAGATGAGCTACCAAAATACTTTCAACATGTAAATTGTCCCACCAGAGGAAATAATATCTTAGACTATTGCTATACAACAGTAAAAAATGCTTACCGGACCTTACCAAAAGCAGCTGTGGGCCACTTTGATCATTGCATGATTCACCTTGTACCTGCTTACAAACAAAGATTTAAAGCCTCAAAACCAACAATTTAAATCAGTGAGGACTTGGACTGACGAAGCAAAGTTAAAGCTACAGGCTTGCTTTGACTGCACAGACTGGAATATTTTTAAAGACACTCTGCAGACCTAGATGAACTCACAGATACTCATATCTCATCATCACTCCGCGAACTGCATTGGGCTGCCGATTGGTTTCCGGACACAATTCAAAGTGTTGGCTATGACCTATAAAGCCCTTCATGGCATAGGACCATATTATCTTCGAGACCGCCTTCTGCCACACAAATCCCAACGCCTGGTGAGGTCCCACAGAGTTGGTCTCCTCAGGGTCCCATCAATGAAACAATGCTGGCTGGCGGGGCCTTCGGGAAGACTCTTCTCTGTGGGAGCTCTGGACATCTGGAATCAGCTCCCCCTGAAGATTCGCATTGCCCCCACTCTCCTTGCCTTCTGAAAGAGTTTAAAAACCCATCTTTGTCGCCAGGCCTGGGTCATTAGATCTTTTCCCCTGAACAACGAGTGTTTTTAGTGTGATTTATTGAGTGAATGTTAATGAATGTTTTAAAGTTAGAATTTTTAAATATTTTTAATTATATTAATTGGATCAATTGTATTATTATGTCTTTTATATATTCTATGAGCTGCCCCAAATCCTCGGAGAGGGATGGCATACAAATCCAATTAAACTAAACTAAACTGATGATGTTCCCAGATCTTACCTGCTTATAAGCTCTTTCATTGTTACTCCCTGCAAAGAATGTTTTCCAAACCTGTCTTGTACGGTTTTTTTCATTGCTCTACTTGCTCCAAATGTTTCTTTCCAGTCCTAACCAGGTACTAACAATGTTCCCAGCTCTTACTGGCTTACATCTTCTTGTTCATTGTTTTCATCATTACAGATGATATGAAGCTCTAGTTTGTCCTTAAAGACATGATTGTCCTTTGGCCCTTTTTCCTCTTTCCTTTCCAGTTCTCTATCCAAAAAAGTTTCTTTTTAAATTCCATAAGGCATCTTTTGTGTGAAGAAACAGTGGCAGATAACATTTATCATGCTGAATTATTCCATGACAAATTATCCTGGGGTGAGTTGGCTGCAGCAAGATGGCCATGGCGAGAGGGGTATGGCTAGATGGCTGCGGCAAGTTGGCCATAGCAAACTGGATGCAATAGTCCAAGTGTGGTCTTAACATGTCATGTTATATTATGAGAACATAAAATTTATGTAAGGATATTAGGAATATAGAAACCACTGGTGCTTGGTGCAATGCTGGTCCATATCAAGGATAGCCTGACAGAAAAGGATTCTGCTTATTCTTTAAGCTTATACAGAACAGATCAGTTAGTTTTATGTGAATAGTTATGGCAGTGTGTGGCCTAGAAAAGAAGTGTTCTCAATACTGCACTCACATAGTGGATTGCCTCAAAAGCTTGTCTTTATTTAGTAAATGTATAGGTGGCCCAACAGATATACTGTACATTACTCTGGGTAACTCACAGTTAAAACAAAATAAAAACAATAAAAACCAATTCAAGTTTTTTAAAAAGCAGCCAAGAGATTCACATTCATTCAAAAAAGCCATGGGAAGGGCTCACCCATTTTATCAGAAGAGCCTGCCAGCTCAGTGGCATAACCAGTATTTTAGCATCTTGCGAAAAAAGGCCAGCAGCATCAGGAAAAACTAATTCCGGGGAGATGATCTTTCAGATGGTGGGATCTCCTCCTGAGTCATAACAAACACAGTCTCCTAAGAAAGGATCTGGAATGTCATTCTCTTATGGATCTATCAGGACAGGTGGCACCACTTAGATGGTCCTATAAATCAGGGGTCTCCAACCTTGGCAACTTTAAGACCTGTGGATTTCAACTCCCAGAATTCCTCAACCAGCTGTCTTAAAATTGCCAAGGTTGGAGACCCCTGCTCTAAAGTAATTGGTACCATAAGTATGTCTGGATTTTCACTCCAAAAGTATTGGAGTTATGGGTTTTTTTTAAAAAAAACCATCAAACATTAATCCAGTAGTGGCTAGGCAACTACAGTGATCCCTCGATTTTCGCGGGGGTTACGTTCCAAGACCTCCCGTGAAAATCGATTTTCCGTGATATAGTGGCGTGGAAGTAAAAACACAATTTTGGATGCCCCTGCCCCCCCAGCGCCTTCGGCGCCCTTGCCGCTACCGCCCACCCGCCCGATCCACCCCGTTCCCCGTAGGCACCCACCCACCCGCCGTTCGCCCGCCGTTCGCCGCTCGCCCGCCCGTCCGCTGCCCACTCCCTTCTGTCCAACGGGGCCCAAAACCACGCATTCTTTTCTTGTTAGGCTTCCACACACACCCGAGACTCAAAAGTTAAGCTTAGAAATTTAGCCGCTCAAATCGAATGATTCGCTCCGTTTGGGGAAACCATCGGGAATGCTGCTGCTTTGGCCCCGCCCAGGGAGAAGAATCCGGGCGGAGAAGCGCCGCTGTTGCACGGAGTCTTCGGAAGGGAGGCCGCGGGCGCAATTTCTCCTCACGGCTGCGCTTCTCTCCGGCATTTCTACCCCTCCGCCGTTCCTGACGGCCAGAGTATGGCGACACAAGAGGCTGCCCCGACGGAGCGGCGCTGCGGGTTTCCCTCCACGATGCTGATGCTGCTCCTCTACCTGAGCTACCTGTTGCTGGGCAGCACCGCATTCTGGGCGCTCGAGTCGCCCCTGGAACGCGACGTGACGGAGCGGCTCCTGAAGGAGAAATGGGAGCTCCTGGTGAACTTTACGTGCCTGGAACGGGAGGCTCTGGAGCGGCTAAGCAACTTTTCCCCACGCGCACACACACACGCACACAAAGCGAGAAGGGGCGGGAAGGAGAAGAGGCGGCGGGAGGCAGTCCCGTGTCCCGCTGCCCTAAGGCTTCCCTTCCCCCAGCATCTCCCCCTTGGCTCGCCTCTCAAGCTCATGCCTCTTCTCCGCTGGAGCGGGCAGCTGTCCTCGCCCGCCTCTGCTCCCCTTCGTCCAGCTCCCACTCACCCGCCGAGCCCAGGAGCAGCCACATTGCCGCCAGCGCAACAGCCGCTCTGCAAAACTTTGGGGGGGAGGAGGGTCAGGGGGAGGCTCCCTTCCAGCCAGCCGGACCCTCACGCCCAGCCTGCCACCTGCCTTTCTCCTTCGCTCCCTCGCGCCAAACCGAATGGCCACTGCGCCGCCCTCGCGACGTCCCGGAGCCCAGGCTGCTCCCGTCTTGCCCGAAGGTAGTAGTGGTCGCGATGGCTCACGCCTTCTCCTTGGAGCCCCTTGGCACCGAGGGGAAAGTAAATCCATTGGAGCGCAGCCGCTAAACTGCACCGGCGTCTTTACATGCTTTCAATCCCCATTTTAATTATTTTCTTCTTGTTGAGAGATTTCTAGCTGTCCTGGTATAGGTTTTTTTAAAAATTATTTTCTGAGCCAGAACTGCAGAAAAAACAATTGCTGCCAGTCTGCGTTCCATTGAGGACTTTATATACTGCAAAAGAGGGCGGTCAAAATAACCGTGGTATAGAAAAAAAACCGTGGAGTATTTTTAATTAATATTTTTTTAAAAACCGTGGTATAGCGTTTCGCGAAGTTTGAAGCCGCGAAAATCGAGGGATCACTGTATTTTTAATTGTTTAATGTTTAATTTGGGAATTGAGAATTATGTTTTGAGGGTGTTTGGATCAGAGTCTAAATGAGTTAGTGGAATAAGAAACTTATAAATAAATAAATAAGTGAGTGAGTGAGTGAGTGAGTGAGTGAGTGAGTGAGTGAGTGAATGAATGAATGAATGAATGAATGAATGAATAAATAAATAAATAAATAAATAAATAAATAAATCTACAGAATTGGTATGACATGAAAAAGCACAAGAAAACTGCCTTAGGAAGTCTTACTAAGTCTCCATTTAAAACCAGCCACCTGGCACAATCATTCCTGGTTAACATCAATTTAACCTCTTATCTCCACAACCTGACCATCAATTTGTTCCTAAGCTGCATAGGAGACAGCTTAAGTAAGGTAATCATTCTTAGCTGCACTAATGTTAAAATAATGTTCTTCCCTTTATCTCAATACTGTTGAATGGCAGACCAAAGGTGTGAAAAAAAGGGGTTGATCAGCATTTGAAATGATCAGAGAAGTAAGTACTGGATGTTTCAGGCTGATGAAATCACAAGTGCACTACTCTGGTCCTTGGTCAGCTTTTTCTGCCATTATTATGAAATGCATTCCCCAAAGAGTTGTTCTTTCAATCATTGCCTCACTTCTTTACTTTGCAAAGAAAACTACCCGAATTGCCTGAACTCAACTTAGAGGAGATTTCGCATTACTTTTGAACAAAGAAGCATCACAGTGCAGTGATGGTTGCTGAGTGCATTGGCAATAAGAGTATTAGGCACAGCATGGAATTGTGAGTAGGTTTTATCCCCTCCTTTTTTGCCAATTCTGCTACAATATCGAACTATGAAAAAAATAAAACCAAGAACCAATTTAGAGGCACACTGTAGGTGACTCTGTTCCCTTTGCAATTCCTATTTGGCTTTTGAAAATGGTCTGTAAAAATTGTGTCATGTAATAAAAAGAAAAGAGAGGGTACAGTAGTGCAGAGATGCCTGGAAGTGTTGTGGTACCTAATCCATCCTATTCCTGCTGCAATGTGGAGATTTTCTGCCAGATGTTGTCATGTTGAAGAGTAGAAGGGGGGCAGCAAATTCAGAGGCTTCAACAAGTTGGTCTGTTTATCATGAGCTGCACACATGTAAACAGAACCACAGCCTTTGGCAGTGATGCAGAACAGATGTGACAGAGGCACGAAAGGGATTGGCAGTAAAGACCAAAAATGTTATAACAGTGTAGTTTTCTGCCAATCAATGCGGGGCAAAAAGCACTTTAATTCATCTGTAGGAAAAGGACTGCAAAGTCCTTTAAATTACCCTTAAATCTGTGGTTAAAAGGTGAACGAATGTCACACAATTTGGAATATACAAACAAAGGGATAAGGGAGGGGATTATTGTTATTAGCCTCCTTGGTGCAGTGATTAGGCTCAATGTTGACTCACCCTTCCATTCAGTTTTTTCCCGAACGCCATTACTCTACTAAACAAATAATTCCCTCAACACTGTCAGACTTTCTACTAAATCTGCACTTCTATTCTACTAGTTTTTCTCATCATTCCTATCACCCATTTTCTCCCATGTTGACTGTATGACTATAACTTGTTGCGTATATCCTAAGATTTTTATTAATATTGCTTCTTCATTGCTTATTTGACCCCTATGACAATCATTAAGTGTTGTACCACATGATTCTTGACAAATGTATATTTTATTTTATGTACATTGAGAGCATGTGCACCAAGACAAATTCCTTGTGTGTCCAATCACACTTGGCCAATAAAATTCTATTCTATTCTATTCTTCCAAGGTCGGTAAAAATGAGGACTCATATTGTTGGGGGCAATATGCTTACTCTCTGTATACCACTTAGAGAGGGCTGTAAAGCACTCTGAAGTGGTATATAAATCTAAATGCTATTGCTAAATGCAATTGCTACTCTTGAAGCATCCACAAAAAAAGATACTGCAGACATCATTGGGATTTTAGTACAAGAGGCACTGATACTAGGGTAGAGGAAAGAAAACATTTTTTTCTTTTTCATATAAATAAAACACTAAACATTGCATTATTTTATTTTCTGTTCAAAGTTCCTACACCAGATATAGCACCTTAAGATCACTGCATTGTTTCTAACACCAATTCAATTTTAGAACTGTTAGACATGTTTTGGAATCATTTATAAACTAGAGTGAGAGAAGTTGCAACTTACATAAAGATGGAAAATATTTTATTGAGATCATAGAAAATACTCAAATAGCATATATGCATTTATTCCATGTGTTCATTATTCTGTAATGACAAGATGTTTTTTTCCTAGGGTGCAAAGAAAAATATCTGCTATAAACTCTGGATAGTATCAGGAAGGGCACCCAGGTTTTTACACTGGACCTTTCCACCAAGAATTATTCCAAGAAGACCAGTTTCATATTTTTTTTAAAAAAAAAACATTCTATATACATCTCAATAAAAAGATAAATGGATATTTTTAATTGTTTCACATAGCCCCAAATTCATTATATATGTACATAGATATGGATACACACACATATATGAATGATATTAAAAGCATATGTTTTATTTTATTTATTTATTTATTAGATTTGTATGCTAGTTTTGCTAGTTCACTAACATTAAAGACAAATCAATCCATGCTATTCTTAGCATGGCCATTATTCTATTTATATCCTGGACAGGACATTGCTAATGATATAAATAATATAAAATATAGATTCAGATGTTGACTAATTGCAATATACTTAGGATATTTACTTCTTCACTTGTCTTTGCAATGAAATGTCATTGGCAGAACAACTAGAATTGTCAAGAAATAGAGGAAACTGATGCACTTTGGGTAACCTATTTTATACAGCAAAAAGAGTTTATTTATTTATTTATTTATTTATTATTTAGATTTGTATGCCGCCCCTCTCCGAAGACTCGGGGCTCACAGCAGAGAAAAACAAATCATAAATAATCTGAATACATATACTGAGTTCCAATAATAATAATAATAATAATAATAATAATAATAATAATATTAATATACCAATAACAATAACAATAACAACAACAATAACAATAGGAAGAATTATTATTATTATTATTATTATTATTATTATTATTATTATTATTATTATTAATTAGATTTGTATGCCGCCCCTCTCTGAAGACTCCAAAGAATGATCATTTAACGTTTTTGAGGTGGTCAAATTCCAATGTTTTGTTTAAGTTGATTTGGAAAAAGTTCTGTCATACATGAAGCATTTTAAGATTTATTCATTTCAGCTACTCCATGCAACTGAAGTCTAAGAAATTTACAAGTATAAATAGTATACTTCTATGAGCATTTGTTGTGAGTGTGTTGAGTGAGATCCAGAGGTGGGTTCCTTCCAGTTCAGACCAGTTCTCTTGAACTGGTAGCAATCCGTTGGTGAAAGCATGATGATGTCATGAGTTTGGTTGGTGCCAGTCCAATATTTTTGAATTTTTTTGAATTTTTATTTTCTTCTGAGCATGTTTAGAAACCATGTTTCTAGCACTATGGATGTGTCACTATCTTATTTTTTATTTTTTATTTTTTTTTGACACTGTGCATGTGCACGAGTAAAGCATGCGTGCGCCCACAAGTCTTGGCCACAAGGCACAGAAGGAAGTGAATCATCAGCATGGTAAGGTAGAACTTACCGCTAGTGTAAAATGATCAGATTTTAACATTGGTAAAGAGGGACACCATTGACAGGAGGGGGGGGGGGCTTGATTAAAAAGTGGTCTATATGGAGCAAAACAAATTATCTTTCTTTTTCTCTCTTCATTTCTTTCTTTCTCTTTCTTTCTTTCTTCCTTTCTTTTTTCTCACTCTCTTTTTCTCTCTTTCTCCCTCCCTTTCTCTCCCTTTCTCTCTTTCTCCCTCCTTCTTTCTTACTTTCTCTTTCTTTCTTTCTTTCTTTCTTTCCCTCTCTCTTTTTTCTCTTCTTCTTCCTCCCTCTCTTTTTTCTCTCTTTCTCTCTCTCTTCCTTCCTCCCTGTGCCATGGTCGAGTGGGGGGAAAGGCAGAGAAAAGAGGAGGGGGAAGAAGGGGCTCCTACCCTGGAGACGCCCATGAAGACCGACTGCCACGCCAGCTACCTCTGCGTGGCAGTTGATCTTCAAAAAACAGTGGGGCATTTTTCAAATGCTGCAAGACGCGGGACAAATGATCAGAAAGCGGGACTGGTCACCTTACCCTAATGTGATCCATTGGAATTTGAAAAGGGAAGTCGTTATGCCAAGAGGGGACAGTGTTTCTGATCTGTTTAGGTTTCTTAACTAAATATGTGAAAGGTATTTATAAACTGAAGTTTAAAAGCCTGTGTTATTTTTATAGGACAAATATGACAACATTTTTTAGGCCCAGCTGTGAGATCAGTTAGACTTATTAACATACTTTTAGGATTTATTGTTTCTATAAAATATGAATATTGCCATTTATACCTTCATTTAAAGATTTATTTCTGATTAAGTATAACAAAAAGGACCATGAAGCTGAAAAGATTAGAATATCAGCAAGGGTTTTGAGGGGCTTCATCAGCAATATGAAAAATTTTACAGTTGTCGTTTATAGGTAGGTGGTTTTATCCTTCATATTTTCAAATGACATATCTAGGAAAGAAGTATATATACAATATATATTAGATAGATAGATAGATAGATAGATAGATAGATAGATAGATAGATAGATAGATAGATAGATAGATAGATAGATAGGTAGGTAGGTAGGTAGGTAGGTAGGTAGGTAGGTAGGTAGGTAGGTAGGTAGGTAGATTTGGATGATAGATGGATGGATGGATGGATGGATGGATGGATGGATGGATGGATGGATGGATAGATAAATAGACAGTCAGACAGACAGACAGACAGAGAAGAGGAAGAGAGAAAAGAGTCAGAGAATTTGTTTTCTATATTTATATACTGTCACGGTCCCTAAAGATTTATGGTGAGTTACAATCTAGAGAAACAAAACAATAATGAAAACAATACATCAAAAATTTATTACTAGGAGTCCCTGACTAATAATAACCTTAACCTTTACAAGTCTTTTAATGAACTACCTACTGGTATCAATAAGAGCCTGCAGCAGTGGTATTCCTTTTGTATAGCAGTTCCTATGTGTTACTGAACAACTGCTACAGCTTATATCAAATGCACCTTGTGAGTGGTGTTCAAAGTTGACTCCATGTTGAGTGTATTGCAGAAAAACACTCAACTAGCTATGGACACATTTAATGGATCTCCTGATTTTGCTGTCATTACTGGACTTTTTCCTGATTTGCAAATCCTTTTAATTAAACTTTTGCATGTCATGTGTAGTGCTATCTACTAAGTTTATTTAAGTTCCAGCTGAGTCCAAACTGATCTTAATAAGGACAGCTTCTTTACCTCTTGTGCCATTGTTTCCTTCTACATGAATAACACAGCAAAGAACACCATGGTAATCTACCTTCTAACTACATTTGCCAGTCAAAATACAGGACCATTGGTAAATAAATCAGTTGGTAAACTTTTAAAACACAGAAATAGTTCTTGATTCTGGAATTATATTTTACTGAGTTTGGTTTACTGACTCATATTTTTTTTTAAAAAATGTAGTTTTAAATACCAAATTGTATTTTCAAACTGCATTTTCACTTTTATTTCCCTTTGGTTGCTTTTTGAACTGGGGAGTATTACCTATAGCGGCAGTTCATATATAGTGCAAGCAATTATGTATTTTTAGAGCATAAGACACATCTTTTTCTCCCCTAAAAAAGGGTAAAAATCAGGTTGAGTTTTATACACTGGATGTAGCTCTTCCAAACCTGTCAAAAGTAGCTTTCAGAGGAGGAAATAGCCTCTCAAAATGGAGCTTTAAAAGGCTGAAAGCAGCCTCTGAAACGGAGCTTAGCAAAGTTGAAAACGATCTCTCAAATGAGTTTTGCAAGGCTGAAACCCCCCCCAACCTCTCAAATGGAGTTTTGCAAGGCTAATATGCCTCTTCAAAGTTGTTTGCTAAGGATGCTAAACAAATGGAAGCTGGTGTGCAGAATTTTTTTTCTTATTTCTCTCCCCCAAAACTAAGGTGCATCTTATACATCGGTG
The DNA here is from genome assembly GCF_031021105.1 of Erythrolamprus reginae. Lineage (NCBI taxonomy): Eukaryota > Metazoa > Chordata > Lepidosauria > Squamata > Dipsadidae > Erythrolamprus > Erythrolamprus reginae. Next base: position 301,620,344 of record NC_091951.1, on the reverse strand, counting down.
CATCTTATACTCCGAAAAATACAGTAATCACATATTTAATTATTTTCCCAAAATTCCTTGCCTCTATATTTATTTATTTTGTTATCGTCAAGGTATAAAAGACATTTCTACATACACATGGTCACGTCACATGATCAAAATTCAGATGCTTGGCAATTGATTCACATTTATGATGGGTGCAGTGCCCTGTAGTTATGTGATTCTCTTTTGCAACCTTCTGACAAGCAAAGTCAAGAAAGAAGATTTACTTAACAACTGTGTTACTAAGTTAATTTAAGAATTGTAAAATGCAAAATTCCACAATAAGACTGTAGAACAGAATTCTCTAATTGATCTAAGAGATCTTACTTTATCTAAACCAAGGGATATGTCACTTCAGTCTATACTTTCTATCCATCTTCTGCTATGGTTTAAGGAAACAAGCAAGTAGATTCTTTATCAATTTGGACTGAGGGAAAACACTGGGGAACATGAAATGTTTCCACCTTTGGACAACACTTAGAACGTGTAAGAAGAGAAAAGAAAGCGTTAGAATTGAAAAAGTTTCTTGGATAAGAAAAGAAATGTTTTCAAAAGAGAATCTCCTCTGACACATAAGGAGACAAAAATGTTTCCATTGAAATAATACAGTTCAACATTTATTGAGTGAAATGTAAATTAATTCCTGTGGACTGTCATTGGAAAGTTAATGTATTCATAATGTAGACATCACATGAATCATAGCTCTTGCCCTGATTTAATATTTTTCCAAATCCATTCAGACCACTATATTTTTAATTTTGAGAATAATAAATTAACAGAATGTCAGAATAATATATCCACCTATTGGGACATTTGAAGTTACTGAAATCTCCAACTAATTTTGCCTAGGTGGAACTTTGGAAGGAGATAGAGAGTTCAAATGGTTTAGTAATAACCAGTGATGTGTTGCTTCCAGTTTGGATCAGTTCTAGAGAAGACGTAGCAGGAATTTCCTCGCTGAACTGGAAGTGATTGCCAGGTGGCCATGCCCCTGAACCGGATCCTTCGGTAGTGTCATAGCTGTTTTTTGCTTCTGTGTACGCACAAAAAAATTGTCTTTGGCACTGCATATGCGTATGTGTCCCAGGAAGAAGTGAACCGGTGGCACAGTAAGTTAAAACCCACCTCTGGTAATAACCTCTTATATATCAAGAACCTCCCTAGTTCTTACATGTTTTTAAGGCTGCTAATCAGATAAATGGAGCAATGCAAAATTGTTTTTCTATTCAGTAAAAGAAAACTTGGTTAATCTAAATACTTCACTAAGTATTTATACAGACAAACACAGCTTAAAGTGTAGTCTAAAAGCATTGATTACTTCAGTCTCATATTATCTGAAGGTGGAAATATTATGGAAGTGTATAAGTGTTTAATTTTATCATATGCTCCCCATGGCTTTACTTCTTTGTCACAAAACCAAACTAATTCAAAATTTCTGATGATCCTATATATCCATAATATTATTCCTGCAGGAAAAGTTGGAAATATCACTGGATTTATCCAGAGTTGCTTTCTCCATATTATTGTGAATTCAGGAATTAAATGAATGCTCTGAACTGCCCCTCACATAGGATCAAATTGTCTCTGCATACTGGTTGGAGAACAGAAAAAAGTCAGAATTAAAATTAAGAGAATGTTCAACCGAAATCTTTCTTTGGAGAGATTTTGCTATTATTTAAATAACATAAATGTGACTACATGAAGAAATATAGAGAAAACAATTCACTTTAAAATAAACAAACACACACACACACACTTTTCTGATACTTTTCACTGCTGATTTTTTAACACTGGAGATTTTGCAAGGTTTGTTAAGACAGAATTACTGAATTGCATCTATAGCTCTCCTCCAAATAATACAATAGTAAACCTATATGTGATCATTCCATATCTGATCAGATATGTATTTACTGCTGTATTAGCCATTTGCCAGATCCCTCAACTATCATCATCCATGAAACAAGTTTGGCAAAATCTCATGAAAAGAAAGATACTGTACCTATCAACAAGATTTTCATCCACTTCATAACAATCAGGTTATGTATGATTTTTTACTGTGTCAAAGTCATAAGGGAATGATCAGATATGCACTTGTCATAGGCACATTTTCCATTTTTGCCTACTTCTATTTGACTTTTACTGTCGCAAAAACATTTATTGCACTCTAGCATTATTGCCAGGAGCTGACAGCCATGCAAGCTGGAAACCTATTTTTGGAAAAATCAGTTGAGATTTTTAGCCGTCTCTAAGATGAGTGTACAGTGACCCCATCAGCTAGCAAGCATGACCTACTATTTAGGAATCCCTGGGCTAAGCTGTTCTGGGGACAAATGTCATCCATTTTAGCAGTTCTACAGCACTACATATTGAAACCCTTCTGTTTGATTTGGTTTCGCTCTCATCTCTGCAGGATAAAGGTTATAAAAAAAGAGAAGCGGCTTTAGCTCCTACAGTTTTGTCTGGGTGTGCACATTTACACAAAAGGAATCAAGAGCAGGGGGATTACTTGGTTTCTAGCTTTACCAGTCTAAAGCGTTGCCTCCCACTTTAAATAAGCTCTTGTTGGATTTTCTACTTACTCCTAATGGTTTTGAAAGAAGCGATCTCATTTATACTATGGATTTACTGCTGTATTATTTGGAGGAGGGTTTATAGATGCAATTCAGTAATTCTGTTTTAACAAACCTTACAAAGTCTTTTGTGTTAAAAAAAATCAGCAGTGAAAAGTATCAGATATAACATTTAAACCATTTCTCCCTCTTTATAGAAGTTCTTTTGAGTTCTCAGACAGCATATTGTGGAAGCCATTAAAAGCCATTATACTTCTTTCCAAATCCTACCAAGTAAAGGGCAAATATTTACAAATCATTTTTTTGAATATACACCCATTCAAAAATATTTTGAATATATATATGTATACATATATTGCCCATAGCCATTGGTACTGGTTCTATGGTCTAGAAGATTAATGGGGTTTGTAGTTAAGTAGTCCAAGCAACATATATCCTTGAGGTCTGAAAGCAAGTGTTTCCTTGCTGAATTATTTAGTGCTTTTTCATAGTACATTTGACAACCAGATGGTGCCTCTATTTAGGAATAATTACAAGATTTAATGCGCACTAACACAACTAATCAAATCATATATCAATGACCTTAGTCTAATAATATTCAATATATTTCATTACTCTGTTTCATTTAAATAGCTCCTTTGTGATTTTCTTCTTCTTTAATTGGTGTCTATCTATAGTATAATAGGAAATAGACATTATAAAAGAAGTTTAAGTTTACATTTAACACATTTCAAAACCTGATATTCTAAGTTTTATTTATTTGAGCATGCTAGGCACACCATCATAGTGTGCACATCCAATATGTTACATGAATGGTATCCTTCTGCACCGGTTGGAGGGGTTGGGGGTGGGAGGCACTGTGCTTCAGTGGTTCTCCTCCTACCTCTCTGGCCGGTCGCAGTCGGTGTTAGTGGGGGGTCAGAGGTCGGCTCCGAGGTCTCTCCCTTGTGGGGTGCCTCAGGGGTCGGTCCTCTCCCCCTTGCTATTTAACATCTACATCAGGGGTCAGGAACCTTTTTGGCTAAGAGAGCCGTAAACGCCACATATTTTGAAATATAATTCCGCGAGAGCCGTACGTATCTCCCTTTCTCTCTTTCTTTCTCTCTCTCTTTCTCTCCCCCTCTCTTTGTCTCTTTCTATCTCTTTCTCTCCCTCCCTCTATCTTTCTCTTTTTATCTCTCTCTTTCTCTTTCTCTTTCTCTCTCTCTCTTTCTCCCCCTTCTCTCTGAAGTGGGGAGGGCCGGGTTGGCACCAAGGGAGCTCGAGACGGGGTGCAAAAGCAAACTACTCTGCTGGCCCAGGCCCACATCGGAAGGAAGGAAGGAAGGAATGGTAAAAGGGGCGATCAAGAGAGGAATGGGTGAATGAATGGACGGAGGGTGGGAAGGAAGGAAGGAAAGAGGGAAGGGACAGAAACAGAGGAAGGGTGCAAAGAAAGCAAGGAAAGGTGTGAAAGGGGAGAGTAAGAGAAGAAGGAGTGAAAGAAGGGAATGAGGGAGGAAACAAGGGAGGAAGGAGAAGGAAAGCAAGAAATGGAGGGAGGGAGGGAAGGAAGGAAAGAAAGAAAGAAAGAAAGAAAGAAAGAAAGGGGGAAGGGACAGGAACAGAGGAAGGAAGCAAGGAAACTTATGAAAGGGGAGAGTAAGAGAGGAAGGACTGAAGGAAGGGAGGGAGGGAAGAAGGTAGGAAGGAGAAAGAAAAGAAGAAATAGAGGAAGGGAAGGTAAAAGAGAGAAAGAAAAAGAGCAAGAAAGAAAGCAAGAAAGAGAGAAAGAAAGAATGAAAGAGAAATAAAAATAGAGAGGGGGAATGAAAGAAATGGAAGGAGGGAAGGAAGGAGAGAAAGAAAGAGAAAGAAAGAAAGCAAGAGAAAGAAAAAAGAATGAAAGAGCAAGAGAGCAAGAGAGAAAGAGAAAGAGAGAAAGAAAGAAAGAAAGAAAGAAAGAAAGAAAGGCAACTTCAAAGAAAGGCTCACTGAGCATCTCTCACTCTCTCTCTCTTTCTATCCCTCTTTCTTTCTCTCTCTTCCTTTCTATCTCTCCTCTTCCTTTCTCTCTCCTCTCTCTCCCCCTCTCTTTCTACCCTCCTTTCTCTTCCTTCCTTCTCTCCCTCCCTCCCCTCCCTCCCTCCTTCCTTCCTCTCCATTTCTCTTTCCCTCCCTCTCTTTCCCTTTTCTTTCTTTTGGTCCACTTCTCTCTCTCTCCGCTTCTCCACTTGCCTCCCCCTCGCGCCTCGCCCTTCCCACCCGGCCACCCGCGCGCGCTTACCAGCAGCAGGAATTCAAGTAAGCCCAAAAGAAGCCATTGGCTCCGGGCGGCGTTCATGGCCCCCCCGAACCCCCAGCCCAGCTGGAGCTCCCTCTCACCGCCGCCATCTCCCTGCGACTGCCTGCGGCCGCTGCAGCCCCCCCCTCCCACCGGGCCACAAAGGACATTTGCCGCCGACGCCAGTGAAGCTTCAGCTGGGCGGGGCGCTGCTGGTACTTCCCTCCTGGGGCTCCCGCTCGCAGCTGTCCCCCGGCTTCTGCTCGATGCCGCGGTTTTCGGCGCTGTCCTGCTGTGCCCCAAAGACGGAAGGCGGGAAAAAGGCGAGAAGAATGGAGCTCTCCTTCTTCCTGCCTTCCGTCTTTGGGGCCCAGCAGGACAGCGCCGAAAACCGTGGCATCGAGCAGGAGCCAGGGGACAGCTGCGAGCGGGAGCTCAGTGCTAGGAGCCCTGTCTGCGAGCCAGATACGGCCATCAAAAGAGCCATATCTGGCTCGCGAGCCATAGGTTCCCGACCCCTGATCTACATGAAACTGCTGGGTGAGATCATCCAAGGACATGGGGTGAGGTATCATCAATATGCCGATGATACCCAGCTTTACATCTCCACCCCATGCACAGTCAACAAAGCGGTGGAAGTGATGTGCCGGTGCCTGGAGGATGTTGGGGCCTGGATGGGTGTCAACAGACTCAAACTCAACCCGGATAAGACGGAGTGGCTGTGGGTTTTGCCTCCCAAGGACAATTCCATCTGTCCATCCATTACCCTGGGGGGGGGGAATTACTGACCCCCTCAGAGAGGGTCCGCAACTTGGGCGTCCTCCTCGATCCACAGCTCACATTAGAAAACCATCTCTCAGCTGTGGCGAGGGGGGCGTTTGCCCAGGTTCGCATGGTGCACCAGTTGCGGCCCTATCTGGACCGGGACTCATTGCTCACAGTCACTCATGCCCTCATCACCTCGAGGTTCGACTACTGTAATGCTCTCTACATGGGGCTACCTTTGAAAAGTGTTCGGAAACTTCAGATCGTGCAGAATGCAGCTGCAAGAGCAGTCATGGGCTTACCCAGGTATGCCCATGTTTCACCATCACTCCGCAGTCTGCATTGGCTGCCGATCAGTTTCCGGTCACAATTCAAAGTGTTGGTTATGACCTTTAAAGCCCTTCATGGCATCGGACCAGAATATCTCCGAGACCGCCTTCTGCCGCACGAATCCCAGCGACCGATTAGGTCCCACAGAGTGGGCCTCCTCCGGGTCCCGTCAACTAAACAATGTCGGTTGGCGGGCCCCAGGGGAAGAGCCTTCTCTGTGGTGGCACCGGCTCTCTGGAACCAACTCCCCCCGGAGATCAGAACTGCCCCTACTCTTCCTGCCTTCCGTAAACTCCTCAAAACCCACCTTTTCCATCAGGCATGGGGAAATTAAACATCTCACCCTGGGCACGTTTAATTTATACATGGTATGCTTGTGTGTGTGTCTGTTAGTATATGGGTTTTTTAAAATCTTTAAATATTTTAATTAATTGGATTATTTATTATTTGTTTTCACTTGTTGTGAGCCGCCCCGAGTCTTCGGAGAGGGGCGGCATACAAATCCAAATAATAAATAAAATAAATAAATAAATAAATAAATAAATAAATGCATGGATTAAAATAGCTTTTTTAAAAAGAAACAGGTGATAGTTTGGGCAGCTTGGTAAAGTGACCAGATTATAATTTTGGTAAATTGAGACACCATTGACTGGGGGGGAGGCACAATTGAAAAATCTCTGGAATGCCAGAGAGGTGCTTTCTCTCTCTCACTCTCTCTTTCTCTCTGTCTCTGTCTCTGTCTCTCTCCTGATGAAGAAGAGGGGCAGGATGTCGAATCTGCTGCTTTGGCTTCTATGGGAAGCCGGGCGGAACTCGCCAGCCACCTCACCCACCCCATCTCTCTCTCTCTCTCCCTGTGAGGGGGCACGGTGGCGGCCACTCAGCGATGAGCCAGGCAGACTGAAGAGCAGTGGCATCAGCGCATCTTCAGCAGCATCGCCGACGGGGCCTCAGTGACGTCCCTCATGCCAATCCCAGCCCCCCAGTGTAGAAGCTGGCTATCCCTTCAAGCCACCCGATCGCCTGACAAGCAGCTCCAACGCAACCTCCAGCCAGCATTTAAGTCGCCGGCTGGTATGTCTTTCAAAAAAGCGGGACTTTTTAATAACCCAGTGAGACGCGGAACAAATTAATAAAAAGTGAGACTGTCCCCCCAAAAGCAGGACATCTGGTCACCTTATACTATGGCCTCATTGCCAGAGAGACCAGCAACATTATTTGAAGGGCAGAAATGGACATTGCCCTGTTTTCATCCCCTACTAACCATGGACAGTTTTATGATATCTATCTATCTATCTATCTATCTATCTATCTATCTATCTATCTATCTATCTATCTATCTATCTATCTATTTATTAGATTTGTATGCTGCCCCTCTCCATAGACTTGGGGCGGCTCACAACACAGTTCAGAACAAATCTAATAATTTACAATTTAAAATATTTTTAAAAACCCATTTTTAAGCAGACATACATACAAACATACCATACATAAATTGTATAGGCCCGGGGGAGATATCTCAATTCCCCCATGCCTGACAACAAAGGTGGGTTTTGAGGAGTTTACGAAAGGCAAGGAGGGTAGGGGCAGTTCTAATCTCTGGGGGGAGCTGGTTCCAGAGAGTCGGGGCCACCACAGAGAAGGCTCTTTCCCTGGGGCCCGCCAACCGACATTGTTTAGTTGACGGGACCCGGAGAAGACCCACTGTTTGAAGCAACAGTCTCTGCCTTGTGTTATCTCAAGTACCTTGATTCATTTTGGCTATTGCCCTTCTCTTCCACACTATGTAATCCAGTAGATCACTTGGCTATTTTGCAGAGGAAAAAACACCCTTCAACTGGCAGTGCTCCACAGAAGTCATGGAAGGGAAGCATGAATATTTCAATTTAGAGCCCTCAAACTTGCTTTATCTGCTTCTTTGAAGCTCAGTTTAGGAGAAATATTTGTGTTTTCCAGGCAGACATTCTCAAAACAAACAGTGGTTAGGACTTCATTGATACTTGCATACACCTCCTATCCTTTGTATTACAAAGAAAGCACTATTAATCATTTTTGCCACAACATTTCCAATAATCAAGGCAAGGCAAGTCATCACATTTCCAAAGAGAGAACAACTGAAGCATATTGTACATATGATGCTGTTTTAGCTAAGTATTGCTTTTTCAAGTGGAAGTCCATCAGATTATTGATAATAATAACCTTTGGGAGAATTGAGGAAGCAATCAAAGTGTAAGAGTGTAGTTTTTTAAGAACTGGTACCATAAATACCTATGCCCCAAAAATAAAAGTGAATAATATTTTCTTTTAGAAAATAATTTAATGAATTTAGTGCACCAAGCATTTCATTCAGTAATTAAATGCTAGTATTCTTACTGTAATTCATCTCCCTAGTGTATAGCTTCTATTTTTCTTTATTTATTTGAACATGATTGTGGGTGAGAGGAGCTCACTCAAAAGTTTTCCCTTTTCTTAACACATTTTTTGAATTTATGATAAATCACTTGAAGGGAAACAATGTTGCTTTGATTCAGTTCAGTTGAGTATATCTGTTGTCTATTCTTTCCCATCTCACATATCCCATTCTATCTCTTTTCTTAACTTGTGGGACCTGAAAACTAGTGTGAACCATTCCACACACAGCCAGAAATATATATTTAACATTCATGGACTGAGACTTTATCAGTATGTTTGAGATTTTGAAAATTAACAGTAGAAAGCTCAGTTATAAAACTCACTTTGCTATTATAAGTCAGATCTAGATTTAGTTATGCTTAGAGCAGATCCAGTAAAGTCAGCATGACATATTACAGCAAAAGAACTAAAATTATATTGAATTCAATGAACATAATTTAAAGATAAGTATATCTGTATCAAGTCTTATCTCCATTTCTAAATCACAGTTTGGAGATAAAAGAAAATGTCACAGGTTTTCTCAGACTCTTCACTGGCTACTACGATATTCTATTATTTGCATTACTTGTTCATGCTTCAGCTGCAACAGACTAATTCTTCTTGGTTGGCTATTAAGTTTTAAACTAGAATCTCAAATTCTCAGTCCAGGTACCTTTGACTCTCAAAAAAATGTAATGGCCTTCATTTCAGCATCTCCTTGTTCAATCTCTTCTCTCTTCCTGTTTTTTGCAATGCAGATTTAAACAGGGCTGGCGCTTTGATTGCATAATCATAGCTGCTAACTTGACTTTTTTAAACCACTCCCTGCAGGTTCACCTGTTCTGCAATCTTTTGGGAGACTTGGAAACTCCACCATCTCTATCACCCTGAGCAAGAAACAGCCTGAAAGGATCCTGTTTAGAGGCAATTAGAGACAATTTTGGCATTCATTTATGGATGAACTTGAAGACTTCACTTGAGAAGTATTTCCAGAAAAGTTCAGGTAAGTAACTTGAGTGTAGATAAGGAAGAAAAGGTGCCACTCCAAATTATCTCTATAAAAAAGCATGCAAAAAAGAGGCCAGATAGAATTTATGCATATACACACTTTCCTTCAGTTCTATTTTTAAAGTTTAGCAATTTCATTTGGACATTCCCAAATGTACTGTTATAATTATGAAATTTCAAAAGTCAAAACCTCTGGTTCTGGTGACCAGCTCAAATTGGATCCTGGACACATATTCATCATTCATATTATAATTATAAATGCAATTTAGACAAAGTGGTTGAAGTGTTGTATTAAAAATGAAAGAGTGGACTAAGAAGTTGTCTCTTCTTACAAAACCTTATTTTATAATCGGATAGTCATTTTCCTGAGCCCAGGAGAGGATATACAGTATATGCCGCTAATAGATAATTCAGTACAGTCAGAAATCCCATTTGTAAATTCAAGAAAGTTTGAATAAAAGTTGTCTTTATAATCTTGTTCAGTAAAGTTTACTCAGAGGTGGCAGGAAAGCATTTCATGAAAGATTGCATCGTAAAATTGCCTCAAACTGGTTCTGATAATCATATCTTGAGGACAAAATATAATGCAATATAAAGAGAGAAGTGATTCAGATCAGTCTAGCAAAGAAAATTGTATTTTACTCCCTTGAAGCTAAGCAATCAATATGGAAACCTGCTACATAAAGTCAGAATGCTTCAAGCATAAAAAAGATATGAAGATCATCTAGTCCAACAAGCTGCAAAAAGTCAAAAGCTCTTTCAAAACTGCATGTATGCATGTATGCACAAACTATGCAGCATCATGCATATCAGCTGCAAGGAGGATAGTCTGTAACTCTAGAGCAGTGTTTCTTAACCTTGGCCGCTGGAAGATGTGTGGACTTCAACTCCCAGAATTCTCCCAGAGCTGGCTGGGGAATTCTGGGAGTTGAAGTCCACACATCTTCCAGTGGCCAAGGTTGAGAAACACTGCTCTAGAGCCTGAGAAAGCCCTTGGTCTTATTTTATGTGGACCTCAGCTTAATTCTAAAATGAATGGTGAGATAACAAAAATAAATTGTCTTTTTTCTGACAGCTCTTTAAATGATGAATGGGAGAAAGAGAAAGAAAGGAATAAAATTCATGCCATTTTTGCTTCTGGCCTCCCTTATTGCTACGTTGGCTATTCCCAACATTGTTAGGCTTGACAGAAAAGTGATTGCCAAACCTTGGTAAGACATAAGTGGAATATGACAGAGAAACAGATTAAAAGTACAATAACATTTATAAAACATTAGCAACAGGGGAAAGATTCCCCTGCAATTGCCTTCAACCATGGAGGAAAACCTGCCTAGAAAACTAACTTTCATAAGTCATTTGTAATAAACTGCAGAAAAATGTCTAAACAACATGAAATGGAAAAATGGTCTGACACAGCATATTATAGACAACTGCAGATTTTATTTATTTCTTTTTGATACTTATAATGGCACCCAATTCAAATAGTGTGACTCTGGGCAGCATACAGCATAAAACCAACACTAAATCAGAAAAGAAAGATAACCACTATATAAAAATAAATAAATGAAACACATACATACAAAAATAAATACAAAATATTTCCCATTTTGGAACCAACACATTCAAAGCAACCAAACATATTGTCTATCCTCTTAGGCAGCGATGGTGAACCTATGGCACGAGTACCATAGGTGGCACATGGAGCCATTTCTGCTAGCACATGAACCGTTGCTCTTGTTCAACTCCAATGTGCATGTGTGTGCCTGCCAGCTGATTTTTGACTTGCACAAAGGCTCTGGAAAGGTGTTTTTGGTTTCCAGAGAGCCTCTGGACCGGATGGAGAAGGGCATTTTTACCCTTCAGGGAAGACTTTGAAGCCTGGGGAGGGCAAAACACGAGCCTACTGAGTCCACCAGAAGTTGGAAAACAGGCTGTTTCCAGCCTCCAGAGGACCTTTGGGGGACGGGGGAAGCTGTTTTCCCCTCCCCGGGCATTGAATTATGGATGTTAGTATGCTCTTTTGGCACCTGATGAAAAAAAGTTTCGCCATCATTGCACTAAGGAATATGCACAACACAAAATAATATGGTTTACAGTTGACTTAATGATATATCTGGGCAGAATGTATTTATCTAAATCTATTGATCTTGGTTTGATATCACAAGACTTTGAGATTTTTTGTTGAGATCACAAGATTTTAAGATTTAAACCACAAGATATAGGTTCTGCTTGGATATACAAATATGCCTTTTCCTTTTTCCTGAGATTCTCACTCTAAAGCTATCCTTCTAGAAGACATATGTACTCCCACAGTCTCATATTTCCCATACCCAATTTTACAAACATAGAATCAGAGTTTAACGCTGAGGTTGAATATTTTTTTATATATAAATCCCACTGACATTTGCTTTTTCATACCTATGGTCTCAGTAACATTTTCTAAGCTTGGTTGTTTACTTACAGATATTTCAGTTCTCAACATCATTGGGTAATGGAAAATTTGCAAACAAGCAACCAATTTCAGAGAGCACTTTGAACGCTACAATTCAACACTGGCTACAGATATTATTTTCTATTGAAAGCATCATTTGTCCAGCTTTCAAGATAATCCATTTTTGTCCCATTTCCTTTCCACTGTTACTCTGAAGAGGGTAATATTATTTATTGAACTGAGATTTATTGAGAGTAATATTATTTATTGAACTGAGCTAAGCTTAATAATAATAAGAATTTAATAATAATAATTTATTAGATTTGTATGCCGCCCCTCTCCGTGGACTCGGAGCGGCTCACAACAAATAATACAATATAACAAATTTAATATTAAAAACATCACATCTAAAACCCCACATTAGAACCATACAACACAATCATTCCATGCATTAACTATATATACCTGGGGGTATCTTAGTTCCCCCATGCCTGGTGACACAGGTGGGTCTTTAGCAACTTATGAAAGGCAACTTATTTAAACATACTGGTAGCTTAATATATGATATTTGTTTATTTGTTTCATAATTTCTACATTGTGTGAGTACAAGTAGTCCTTAATTAACAACTTTTCATTAAATTTCCAATTCAAAGTGATGACTGCACTGAACAAGAAGACTTCTGTCTAATCCTTGTGATCATTGCAATGTCCCCACAGTCAATTGAGTTAGGCTCCAAGTAATCAGCTCACAATTTCAACAATTCTAGCATCTCATAGTCACCTGATCACCATTTGCAACCTTTATTATTATTATTATTATTATTATTATTATTATTATTATTTATTAGATTTGTATGCCGCCCCTCTCCGAAGACTCAGGGCGGCTAACAACAATATAAAAAGACAATGTAAACAAATCTAATATTAAAAACAATCTAAAAAAACTCCAATTTAAAAAACCACTCTTACATACAAGCATACCATGTATAAATTCTATAAGCGTAGGGGGAAGAGAAATTTCAATTCCCCCATGCCTGATGACAGAAGTGGGTTTTAAGGAGCTTGCGAAAGGCAAGGAGGGTGGGGACAACTCTGATACCTGGGGGGAGCTGGTTCCAGAGGGTCGGGGCTGCCACAGAGAAGGCTCTTCTCCTGGGTCCCGCCAAACAACATCGCTTAGTCGACGGGACACGGAGAAGGCCAACTCTGTGGAACCTAACCGGTCGCTTGAATTCGTGCGGCAGAAGGCGGTCCCAGAGATATTCCTTGTCCAATGCCATGAAGGGCTTTATAGGTCATAACCAACACTTTGAATTGTGACCGGAAATTGATCGGCAACCAAATGCAGACTGCGGAGTGTTGGCATAACATGGGCATACCTTGGGAAGCCCATGGTTGCTCTAGCAGCTGCATTCTGCACAATCTGAAGTTTCCGAACACTTTTCAAAGGTAGCTTTTCATTGTGGCTTCCAACAAACTAAGTCAATTAGAAAGCTTTCTGGAGGCCAAAAATGGTCATCCCATGAAGTTGTGCTTAACAACTTCACGGGATTTGCTTAAAAACACAAGAATTGCCAGAACTGCTATCATAAATTGGCACTATCATGTGACAATAGTGCTTTATGACTGCATCATTTAATGACAGGTTTCTTCCCGTGTAGGATTTGGAAATTTCTGGTGACGTTTCGACGAGGTCCCACTCGTCATCTTCAGGCTGGTGTTTCCGTCCTTGTTCTCAGGCGAACACTGTGAGACCTCAGCTGCCTTCCTTCTATAAATACTGGTGGCTGGGTGTGGTTTGATGGCTCAGCAATTGCCTGCTGTGTAGAAACTTCCTGGTGAGTCAGTGGGGTAACAATTGGGGTCGTTGATGTAGCTGAGGTATGCTGATTAGTTAATGGTTGTAGATTAGGCGTGATATCCTGAGTAGTTGGAACTTGCAGGCTACTTGATTGCTTTACAATGTGTGTTCTGAGTCTGGTTTCTATGGCTGGGATACGTTTGAGGGCTGGTTTCCAGATGTCTGGTTCATATTTTGGGGATGTTTTTCTATCTCGATGGCTTCCATGATTATTCTTTTGCTGTAGTATCCCATTCCCAGAATCCCACTAATCACCTTATTGTCCTCTCCAGACAATGAGTACATTGGCTATGTGCCATTAAGGGCGGCAGCATCTTTATTCAGCTGTAGGGAGTGAATCTGTGCCTGCCACTGATCTGTCACAAACGTTATAGTGTCATTGCAACTGAGGGACAGATAGGGATATGAATTGGTTGCTATTGTGACAAATCCAAGAGAGTTGCTTACTAACAACAGGTTGTAAACTTTGTATTATCTGGAAAGTTGTTAACGGAAGGAAACTCCCTTTTGTTCTCTTTTTATTCCTCATTATGTTCTATGATTCCTTGTTTGTATTTCATTAAAATTTCTTTTCTTTCTTGTATTTTAATAAAAATTTCTATAATTTTCTAAAGTGATGAACTTTACTTTTAAACACTTGTCCTTTGGCAAAGGATAAATGTTTAAAAGTAAAATTAATCATTAAAAAAAATTATCGTTAAAAAAAGATGGATTACTTTTTAGTAATTGATCCCTTCCCTTCTTTTTGCCGCACGAATCCCAGCGACCAATTAGGTCCCACAGAGTTGGCCTTCTCTGGGTCCCATCAACTAAACAATGTCGTTTGGTGGGCCCCAGGGGAAGAGCCTTCATTATGGTGGGCCCCAGGGGAAGAGCCTTCATTATGGCGGCCCTGGCTCTCTGGAATCAACTCCCCCTGGAGATTAGAATGGCCCCCACCCTCCTTGCCTTTCACAAGTTACTCAAGACTCACCTTTGTTGCCAGGCATGGGGTAACTGAGATGCCCCTGAGCTCATATAGCTTTTATGAATGGTATGATTGTACTGTATGGTTCTTAATTATGGGTTTTTTAAATGTTTTGTTTTCTTTTTAAATATTGGATTTGTATATTGTTGTGATTGTTGTGAGCTGCTCCGAGTCTCCGGAGAGGGGCGGCATAGAAATCTAATAAATTATTAATTATTATTACTGTATCTTTAACACCTTGTATTTATAGGTATTTATAGACTGCAATAGTTGTTAGTTTCCATTTGAGTGCCTTGCTGTGCAAAATATTGTATATATTGGAACCATTCTTGTTTGAATTTAGTTAAATTTTTCTTGTGAGTATATAGCAGTGTTGTTAAACCTTTTCAGCACCAAGTGCCAAAATGGGAGCATGTGTAGGGGACATCAGAAACCAGAAGAGCAGTTCCTCAGTGTGCATGCATGCGCTAGGAAGCTGAGCTTCTGGTTTCTGGTTACCTGCACATGTGTGCTGGTTACCTGGGGTTCTGGTTTCTGGCATGCATGCATGCATGAAGACCAGCTGGTGTGCCAGAAATTTGAAGCTCAGTTTCTGTGCGCATGCGTGCCAGGGAGCTGCTCTTCCAATTTCCGGTGCTCCCACATGTGCAAAACCAGTTGGCCAGCGTGCATATTTGTGCCGGAATCTGGAAGAGAAATGGGTGACAGCTGGCATGCCCAAAGAGATGGCTTTGTGTGCCATTTCCAGCACACCATGCCATAGGTTACCATCACTGATGTCAGCGTTCCAAATAGCATCTCTGAGAAATAAACCAAGTCCCAGTCCAATTATCTCAATCAGAGCTTGATTTATTAACAGATCCATGTTGGCTACACCATTGTCATTCCGATTCTGAATACTTCCCAGAATCCCACCTAAGTTAAGGTTCATATTACATCCCACACACCCACAAGTTCATCACAAGAGCCAGTCTATGTGCAGGGGCTTATCAACTTCCTCTTCTCTTCAGTTGAGGCAGAACAAATGGTGAGCTTGGCTTGGAGAAAGGAATCGTTGGTTGTGTCTAGTAACTTTCCCTTCTGACTACTCACTACACCTCCCATCCCCCCTTGTGTTGTGTCAGGCTGAACTCTCTAACTCCACATGAAGACTTTGGCCTGACTACTGGTGTATGATGTCAGTTTTGTTATGGCAGCATATTCACCAATTTTAGCCTCCTAGTCTCCAATGAGGTTTGATATTGTAGGCAAAGTAGCTTACTGAGGTCAACATGTAACTTAATAACATGAAATTTTTCATTTATGTTGTCTGAAACTATGAGTAATATAAATATCTTTGGTTTGTTCAATTATTTAAAACATTTTTTTGGGATTTTTGATGCATTTCAAAAAATTTTGATCCAGTACTTTTGAATACAGTATATTTACATGTTTATCACACGTAAAATGTTGCATCTTTATTATGAGATTTCCAACATTAGTTATATGCTATATTATCTTATCAATTGCTGATATGATTATATATTTTCCCTTAAATGATTAAAGTTCTGTAAAAAAAAATTCATAGCTCTTTCCATTAGTTCATTGTAATTGTATTTATTTATTTATCTATTTATTTATTTATTTATTTATTTATTTATTTGTCAATCAAGTATAAGATGGTAGTTTCTATAAACATATCATAGAAAGTAATGATAAAAGAAGACAAATTGGACAGAAGGACAGGGACAGTAGGCGCAATGGTGCGCTTATAACATTGATTGAAAAAACCCCTTATCTTTTTAATTTTATTAGAAAAAAATACATCCACTGCTTTACTATTTCACCATTTTTTTCAGCAACTTGACAAAAGAGTTTCATCTCATGCCACAGAAAAAAATAATAATGAAAGTTTATGTCTGTCAGATTTTGAACCAATAGCATTTGAACCAATAGCATCCACTCATTCCGGAGAAGGGTGGCCTAGAAATCAAATCAAATCAAATCAAATCAACCAACCAACCAACCAACCAACCAACCAACCAACCAATCAATCAATCAATCAATCAATCAATCAAATAAATAAATTCTACTTGCCAGGCAAATGTTACAAGCCCTGTGCAGTTGAGACTTCTCTGTTTCTGAAAAGTATTTGTAACAGAGCTTACTGAATTACACAGGGAATATAACAAGAAATAAAACACTTTTTTAAAGCTGGATGTTGTATATGGACATATGTGTAATTTTTACACGTAAAAATCAGAGTAATCCACAGGGACCTTAAACAAGCAAAGCATTAAAATGAAAGCTATGACTGCATGAAAAAATTCCTTCACTTTTTAAAATGTGTGTTTGGCATTGTGCCACATATTAAAAAGGTGTGAAGCTTTAATTGCACAGTTAGGCCTGCCATCTTGTTTGTTTGTTTGTTTTTCTACCACATCTTCCAGCACTCTTAGTAAAAGTATTTATATCCAGTAAGACCCACCCACAGAAAGTGGATTACACAGCAACATCACCAGATGGATTCAAAACTGGCTAACCAACTGCACTCAACGTGTAGTGCTAAATGGAACTGCATCTACATGGAGGATATATGCAGTGGAGTGCCCCAAGGCTCTGTTTTAGGCCCAGTACTCTTCATCAGTGACTTGGATGAAGGGATAGATGGGGAACTCATCAAATTTGTAGATAACACAACACGGGCAGGAATAGCCAACTCTCCAGATGATACAGAAGGATCTGGACAGACTTGAACATTGGATGCTATCAAATAAAATGAAATTCAATTGTGAAAAAATAAGGTTTTACATTTAGGCAATAAAAATAAAAATAAAACAGTATATGTGGTACCTTGCTCAACTGTAGTAACTGTGAGAGGGATCTTGGAGTCCTGGTGGACAGCATTTAAATATGAGTCAGCAATGTGCAGCAGCTGCCAAAAAAGCCAGATGAATCATGCACTGACCATACCCACTGGCAGTTGGAACAATTCTTTTCAGGTGGGGAGGGGTAGTAGAACATCTAACTCCTTAGCAACAGAGAAATAACTAATGCTCTGATGGTCATTTTTAAAAATTCTTTCTTAGCTAGCACTTAAAAGCCAAGAGGAACATACATGCC
Source organism: Erythrolamprus reginae (assembly GCF_031021105.1). Classification (NCBI taxonomy): domain Eukaryota; kingdom Metazoa; phylum Chordata; class Lepidosauria; order Squamata; family Dipsadidae; genus Erythrolamprus; species Erythrolamprus reginae. The sequence goes on along the minus strand of NC_091951.1, from coordinate 301,602,635 downwards.
AAGTTTCAGGTTTGTAGGCTTTATAATTCTAGACATTTTGTGATGGTGCATGAGTGGTATTTGGCTTTTATTTATATAGTTATGGAATCTGAAGTTGGGGCCGTATCAACTCAAGAAAGCAACAAATTTTGTGTGGTTCAGAACAAGGGTCTCCAATCTTGGCAACTTTAAAACTTGTGGACTTCAATTCACTGGCTGAGGAACTCTTGGAGCTGAAGTCCACAAGTCTTAATGTTGCCAAGGTTGGAGACCCCTGGTTCAGAGGACTGACTAAGCAGGTGATTATTGGATTAGCTCAATTGACAAACCGCTGTTGGTGATAAATTAACAGCTTGTTACACTATCTATAGAAGACCTGATATTTGTGGGGACTTGGGAGGGGTGAATGTTAGGAAGAAACAGATGCACCTACAAAAATTATTTCAAGTGCTTTAAGGGCATGCCGGGCCACTGGAGCAGAAGTGAAGAAAAGACTGGCCATGCTGACACAATCTAAATGGACACCATGACAGGTTTCTGGGTGGTGGACAAGGGATGTGGACTTTCAACTGAGTGAGAAACTGAGATCCAGGTTTCCCTGTGTAGGTGCCATCATGACTCTGGAAATAAATTGAAACTCTGAGTAATGCTCGGACTCAGATTTTGATTTATTTCGGATGTTACCTGGAACCTTGACACAATTATTATTATCTCGCATTAGAAAGGATTACTTGTCAGATAGCAAGTTTAGATTCCCCACTATGATGACTGATCATTTAAGAGGATGATAGAAATGGAAAATGGGAAACTAAATGCAGGGGAGGAAAACACATATCTTCAATGGTAATAATTGAGCAGGTCAGATAGGAAAAATTAGGTAAGTTGGAAAATAAGCCCATCCACTCAGTTCTTTTCAGTATTATGAGAAGTCTTTCCAATTTCACAGAATTCCTAAAGCAATAAATTAGAATAGCATAAATTGAACCATTATTGTAATGTTTCGGTATGATACAGATTTTATTCAAGTATCAAACTATGAAAACTGAAAAAAATAAATGTGTTTCATATTTTAAGAACTATCAATCTACTGTGTGGCTTGATTCATCTAAATAAACACCAACAGGGTTGGGCAGCAGGCAGGACAGGGTGAAACGCACTTCCACTGGTGGAAATGAAGCTGTGTGTCCAGTTCCAGCTGACTATCTCCCCCTCCCATCCTCCTCCTCCTTGGAATGCAGCAGGGAGACCAGCACTGACAGGATTTGCAGGGGGCCCATTTTCTTCCCTCTCTTTTCTCAACAGCTGATCAGCACCCATTCGCCTACCTACCCAGCTTGAGGCAGGGGGCAACCCAGGAAGGAGCGCGCAGGAAACACGAAGCAAATTGTCACCCTAGAGTGCGACACTGGTGAGGTTGTAAGTTGAGCCATTCCCACCTGGTCACATGGCCAGCAAGCCACTCGTACCCAGTCACATGACCATCGAGCCACACCCACCAAATAAGCCACACCCACAGTGTGGCAGTAAACATTTTAGCTGCCCATTACTGAACACCAAGGTTTGGTTTTTATTCAGAGCATCATATTAGAAGTGTGAAAATGATTTTTCTCTTGAGGACTGAGTCTTCGTGGTGAAGAAAATCAATATTTTCATGCATTGGTTTATCACAGACACACAGACACACACACACACACAGAGGAGATATACATTACTTAAGACATTAAGAATAAATAAATTGAAGCCAATTTATTTCCTTGAATGAAAAAACCCCCATCTTACAACCATCTTGCAAGATTGTTATCAATCTTCCCAAGACAAAAAACACAGCCAGATTAGTTAATTTTACTTTATTTTCTTGGCTATATTAACAGAATGTCTGAAAGTATAAATCTCCCACTGTCTAGATTCTTTCTTTGCCTCTTATGCAATTGTTGGCTTCCTACCCCATATTATTGTTTCCTAGATAACATAAATTCCTTGCTTCTTCCATTCCCACATAGCATTACAGAATCACATGCTGAGGCACCAATGTGGTTCTTTGACCTGAAGTAAGATGTATTGCAGCTGAGACACACTTGAAGTTACACCTGCTAAAATATTATCTCAAGCACTTTATTTTTAGAAAAAGGTTTCTGGTTTAGCTTTTTATAGAAGACCAAATTTCATTTCACCTGGTTTATTGTGGTTGCTCTCCAAGCATTTACTTGCCTAGACATCTTGTGCCTGATGCTTATATCCCCTCCACAAAAAAACCTTAGTTTGGGGTATTCTCCAGGTTTCTAATTTCTGAAGATAATTAGTTGAAGCTTCTGGTTTATGAGTCTCTAGTATGTATCCTATTTCTTTTTTACTAGATTCATTCCTTTAAACATCCACCTCCCTAAAGCTTAAGCACATTACAGTATATCACTCTCAAAATTTTGATTGAGTGAAGTGTATTCCTGGCTTTATAATACTCAATTAGGATTTGACATTACACATTTATTTCTAAATAGATGGGTTTGCTGCTTTTATTGTTGCACCATTGACCTCAGGGCAATCAGATCATGATTGATTACAACCTTCATTCTATGACTAATATAAATGGTCTAGCAGTTTTATGGCTTAAGTTCATCTTAACAATAATGTCACATTCTGAATTTCCCTGCCCCTTTGGCAAAAAATATAGTGAGTTGCTTTTATTACTCATTACTTTAATAGCTACAGGAGAACTCTCCTGCTTAAAATACAGTAAATCTGTATTTGCAGTGTTTTATTTCATAACAAAATTTAGGGAAGAGCACTCTAAAGAGAATTCAGCAGCAAAATAACATTTTGACTTTAAAACTTATTTTATTTGTGAAAATGTAATACTTTTTTTAAAAAGATCATTACAATAATGTACCCTTACATTTTTATCTCAAACAGATAAACTCTCTGAAATTAAACAATGCAGTTGGTTTAAAAAGGATAAAATAACAACAGTACAATTCATTGGCCAATTACGTCTGAAATTAGTTCAGTTATTTGTTTAGAATAGTGTTTTTCAAACATGGCAATCCTAAAGTATGTGGGATTTCAATTCCCAGAATTCCTCACCTAGCATGAGAATTAAAAATCCACACATCTAATACTTTTCAAGTTTGGGGGAGGGGAACTAATTTAGAAATTAATAACTTTTTCTTCATAGGTAGCATTGGTAGCACAGTGGTTAGAGTCTAGTACTGAAAGCTACTTCTGCTAACTGCCGGCTGACTGCAATTTGGCACTTCAGATCTCACCAGCCCAAGGTTGACTCAGCCTTCCATCCTTCTGAGGTGGGTAAAATGAGGACCCAGATTGTTGGGGACAAATACTTACTCTGTAAACCACTTAGAGAGGTCTGTAAATCAATGTAAAGTGGTATATAAGTCTAAATGTTGTTGCTACTGCTGTTCCAAAGGTACTTTTCCAAGAAGCAACTGGACGTGTTTTTCTTTGAAGACATTTCACTGTTCATCAAAGAAACTTCTTCAGCTCTGACTGGATGGGGGGGGGAGGAATGGAAGGATTTATAACTCCTCACAGACAGAATCAGGGAGGTTTATCTGTGTCATTAGGTTCGCCTGAGTAGTGCAAATGAGTTTGAGCCTTCTTGGAACTGCTGAAAGGACACCATCAATCTCCAATCTACAACACAGTCCTTTCAACAGTTCCAAGAAGGCTCCACACCCATTTGCACTACTCACATGACTATAACAATCAATATCAACTTTATTTGATTAGTCAATCGACCATATCAAAGCGAGGAAAAGGACCACATTGGTCGTCATAAAACTGTGACTGGTTAAAATACAATAAAATTAACTAAAAATAGAGGGAATTTGAATAATTAATAAGTTAAAATGCAGTATAATATGCTAAAATTGAGTAGTAAAACATGAGAATATAACTCGTGCAAAGGATTATATTAAACAAATCTAAGATACTGATATAAATATTCTTAAGTGAGTTCATCTCCTTTGCGTGCCACCCCAATATGTTCTATAAAACGTATTCTCATCTGAACAGCCCTGACTATAAACTTAGTGGTTCTAGAAACTACATATATATTTGTACCCTGAAGAAAATATGATAATTGTTTATTACAGTCCTAGTGTATGATTTTGTCAAGTAGGGGCTGTAAATACTGAGGTCCTTACTGAGGAGTATAGTTTACAATTGAGTAGCACATGTGCAATGTCTTCTATTTCTGGTGCACCGCAAATGCATGTTCTCTCAAAATATGGTACTTGGTGGAATCACATGACTATAACAACACAGATAAACTTCCAGGTGGCCTCAACCACTGTCTAAAACAGGTGTATCAAATTGGCAGCCTGTGGGATAGATGTTGTCATATGCAGGCCACACCCACCCCAGCTCTGCAAAGGCAAAAAATGCCATGATATATCATGTGACATCACTTTATACAATCAAGATTGACACTAATGGTCTAAAATAATGCAAATGACCAGCTGTCTGCAAGGAGTATCAATCCTTCCATTCCCCACCATCCAATCAGAGCTGAAGAAACTTCTTGGATAAGAAGCAAACCAGTAAGTCCAGTTGGCTCTTGAAAAAGCACCTTTGGGACATGGGCGGGTTGCTTGCCTTTTCCTACCAGTGCACTGCATGCACATTGCAATTAGGTTTATTGGATTTATATGCCGCCCCTCTCCGCAAACTCGGGGCGGCTCACAACAATAATAAAAAAACAGTACAGTACATAATACCAAATCCAATGCCCACCCATCTAGTTACAATTTAAATTAATAATCTCATAAAAACAGTATATATAAAAAACAGGCACACAGTCAATCAATCAACAAAACAACATGGGCAAGGGGGAGGTGTTTTAGTTCCCCCATGCCTGATGGCAAAGGTGGGTCTTAAGGAGTTTACGAAAGGCAGGGAGGGTGGGGGCAATCCTAATCTCAGGGGGGAGCTGGTTCCAGAGGGTCGGGCCCCCCACAGAGAAGGCTCTTCCCCTGGGTCCCGCCAGATGACATTGTTTAGTCGACGGGACCCGGAGAAGGCCAACTCTGTGGGACCTAACCGGTCGCTGGGATTCGTGCGGCAGGAGGCGGGGTCCCGAAGATATTCTGGTCCGGTGCCATGAAGGGCTTTATAGGTCATAACCAACACTTTGAATTGTGACCGGAAACTGATCGGCAGCCAATGCAGACTGCGGAGTGTTGGAGTGATATGGGCATACTTGGAGAAGCCCATAATTGCTCTCGCAGCTGCATTCTGCACGATCTGAAGTTTCCAAACACTTTTCAAAGGTAGCCCCATGTAGAGAGCGTTACAGTAGTCGAGCCTCGAGGTGATGAGGGGCATGAGTGACTGTGAGCAATGACTCCCGGTCCAAATAGGGCTGTAACTGGCGCACCAGGCGAACCTGGGCAAACGCCCCCCCTCGCCACAGCTGAAAGGTGTTTTTCTAATGTGAGCTATGGATCGAGGAGGATGCCCAAGTTGCGGGACCCTCTCTGAGGGGGGTCAATAATTCCCCTCCCCCAGGGTAATGGACGGACAGATAGAATTGTCCTTGGGAGGCAAAACCCACAGCCACTCCGTCTTGTCTAGGTTGAGTTTGAGTTTGTTGACACCCATCCAGGCCCCCAACAGCCTCCAGGCACCGGCACATCACTTCCACTGCTTCGTTGACTGGACATGGGGTGGAGATGTACAACTGGGTATCATCGGCATATTGATGATACCTCACCCCATGCCCTTGGATGATCTCACCCAGCGGTTTCATGTAGATATTAAATAGCAGGGGGGAGAGGATCGACCCCTGAGGCACCCCACAAGGGAGAAACCTCAGGGTCGACCTCTGACCCCCCCACTAACACCGACTGGCGACCGACCGGAAAGGTAGGAGGAGAACCACTGAAAGAACAGTGCCTCCCACTCCCAACCCCTCCAGCCGGCGCAGAAGGATACCATGGTCGATGGTATCGAAAGCCACTGAGAGGTCAAGGAGCACCAGGACAGAGGACAAGCCCCTGTCCTGGGCCCGCCAGAGATCATCCATCAATGCGACCAAAGCAGTTTCCGTGTTGTAGCCGGGCCTGAATCCAGACTGCTGAGGACCTAGATAATCGGCTTCATCCAAGGACCGCTGGAGTTGAAGTGCCACCACCTTCTCGACAACCTTCCCCATGAAGGGAAGTTTGGAGACTGGACGGTAGTTATTAAGCATGGCTGGGTCCAGGGAAGGCTTCTTGAAGAGGGGGCGCACAACCGCTTCCTTATAAAGGGGCGGAAAGGACCCCCTCCCCAAGGAGGCGTTGACAATCTCCTGGACCCGGTTCCGTGTCACCCCTCGACTGGCCGAAACCAGCCAAGAGGGACACGGATCCAGTAAACAGGTGGCAGAACTCACAGCTCCAATGGCCTTGTCCACTTCATCAGGTGTCACCAAGTCAAACTCCTCCCAGACAGATGGACAAAGACGTTTAGCCCCAGTCACCTCGACTGACTCATTGTCAGTCGACTCTGTTTCACAATTGGAGTTGAGGTCTGCTCGGATCCGGGCGATTTTATCAGCGAAAAACGTGTTAAAATCCTTGGCACTACTCTGCAAGGGCTCCCCAACTCCCCTCTGATTAAGAAGGGAGCGGGTTACCCTAAACAGAGCGGCCGGGCGGGATTCCGCTGATGCAATCAAGGCGGCATGATACACGCATCTTGCCGCCTTGAGCGCCACTTTGTAAGTCTTAATATGAGCTCTTACAAGTGTTCGATCGGATTCAGACTTACTCTTCCTCCATCGCTTCTCCAGACGTCTCTTCTGGCGCTTCAACACCCGGAGCTCCTCGTTGAACCATGGAGCTCTACGGGGTCTAGTGCCGCGGAGAGGTCGCAACGGCGCAATCCGGTCAAGAGCCTCCCCTGAAGCCTTGTTCCAGGCCTCAGCAAGAGACTCTGCCGAACTGTGGACAAGTGTATCTGGAATAACCCCAAGTGCCATCTGGAAACCTTCTGGATCCATCAGGCATCTGGGGAGGAACCTCCTAATTGGTTCCGCCTCCCTGCGGGGAAGGATTGGAGCCAGGAAGTTAAGCCGCAGTAGGAAATGATCTGACCATGACAAAGGCAACACTTCTAAGCCCCTTAATCTCAGATCATTACTCAGTTGCTCAGAGAGGAATATCATATCGGGTGCGTGCCCACCCTCGTGAGTCGGACCCTGAACTACTTGAGTCAGGTCCATGGCTATCATGGTGGCCATGAACTCCTGTGCCAGTCCAGAGGAACCGCCGAGCGACGGCAGATTGAAGTCCCCCAGGATGATAAGTCTGGGGAACTCCACCGCCAGCCTGGCCACCTCCTCGAGTAGCACAGGCAGGGCTGTTGACACACAGCTGGGAGGCAGGTACGTGAGTAACAAGCCCACCTGAACCCCTAAGTCCAACTTCACCAGGAGGGACTCGCAACCTGCAACCTCTGGAGCAATGAGCCTACGCAGGCCAAGGCTCTCCCTGGCTATAATAGCCACTCCTCCCCCCCTTCCCTGGGGTCGAGGTTGGTGCCATACCCGAAACCCAGCTGGGCAAATTTCAGAGAGAGGAACTCCTCCCTCCGGGCCCAGCCAGGTTTCGGTCACACAAGCCAGGTCGGCCTCCTCATCCAGGATCAGATCCCGGATGAGGAGAGCTTTATTTACCACCGACCTGGCATTGAGTAGCAACAACTTTTGCAATGTTTATCTCATGCATCTCTAGCACAATTTTGCTTTTGAACATGCACAGAGGAACAATTTTCCTTTTGCGCATGCTCAGAGAGCCGAAAATCACAGAAAATTATTTTTAAAAGATGGCATGCATGGACCAATAAAGACAATTTTGGATAGTGCCAGAATTGCATGATCAGTGAGCCACTAGCATAGAAGTGCACCAGACCACTGCTTTGGGACAACTATGACATGGATGACTGAGAATCTCCATAGACATTTATTTGTAGGTAGTTTATTTCTTTAGTTTGCAAGGTATTTTTCACATTCAGGAGGGTCATTGAAAGAGTCAGAAGTTCAGTAGTTTGAATCCCTAGCGCTGCGTAAAGGAGAGAGCTCCCATTACTTTTCCCAGCTTTTGCCAACATAGCAGTTCAGAAGCATGTAAAAATGCAAATAGAAAAATAGGAACCACCTTAGTGGGAAAGTAACACTGTTAGGTGCACCTTTGGCATTTAGTCATGTCGGCCACATGACCACAAAATTGTCATCAGACAGCGCTGGCTTTTCAGATTAGAAATGGAGATGAGCACCACCCCATAGAGTTGGGAACAACTAGCACATACTATATGTGCAAGAAGAATCTTTACCTTTGCCTTTATCTAACTACTTACACTTAAACTAGCCTGATATCATTATACTTCTTACAATAACTCATGAAGAATGCCGCAGAGGTCAGTTTGATGACAAAGTATCCCACTCAACAGGTTCATATGAAAAATGAATAGGAACACCCAATATATATGACCAGGTAAAGAAATATTTTTCAGTGGGAAGAATAAGACTTTAGGCTTAAGTTTATTTCTAATGGATTAAATCTTATTCTAGGCATTGTCATGACTTGACTTGACTTGAAAGTAAACCAATATTGCACTGTGGTTGCATAATTCTAAGTAATTTATTTGCTTTTTAATTATAAGTCATTGAAACTACTGTTGCTTTGGATAATTTGAGGGTACAAGGACTGAGGTCCTAATAAACAGAACAACAATGTCAGTTTAAAATAATAGAATAAAAGAATCAGGGTAATGATTGCCACACCTTTTTCTAAGGCTGGTCATATTAGCAGCTGACAAATGTTTTCTGTTCAGCAATTTAAATGTTAATTAGTTGTCTTTTTCCCCTATTCATACAATTTCTCATCTATATTTCTGCTTCTACATAATGAGAAGATTTGTCTGGCTGCTAGTAATGCAGCTGAACACTTTCTTGAAGACAATAGAAAGTAAATTACTAGCATTCATACATAAGGCTATTTCATTTCGGAAAACAGACAGGTTTTAATGCAAACCAGGCAATAAATTTTCTTGTCTGGTTGTTTTATTAATAATAATCTTAGAAATGCATGTTTTTCTATTTCTTTTAATTCTCATTTCATTTTCATGTCCATTAATTTGCAAATTCAAATTCAGAGTTCTTCATGAAAAGAACTCCATTTAACATTTCACATTGTGTACCAATTTGATTTATGAGACTGTGCATGATGAATATTATTTTCTAACCTTTACAGCCATTGAAAGCAATTTGAATTTAATTTTCTTTGTACAATTTAAACATAACTTTATAGGATGGCCCTAATACATTTCAGTTATTATTCAGGAATGTGACATGTTGAATAAAATGGAAGAGCATCTTGATTTGTTCAGATGCAGTATAGTCTTCATTTTTACTAGAGATGAAACATTCAGAACAATATAAAATGTTTTCCTTTGATGGAGTAATTACACGTGGTTAGTTTAGTACATCAACGTTTTCAGTATGATGTTTCATAATAATCATATTACATAAACCATGTCAACTGATCTATGACATTCAGATTTAATATTAAGTTCATGTCCTCAATAAAAATTACATTCTTTTGTTGTGTTTGGTTCTATTTGTGTTCAACTAAAGCAGTGGTTCCCAATGTGGGGCCCACACCCCACAGGGGGGCAATTTGCTTTTTAATGGGGGCAGTTGGAACCTTGTTTAAACCAAGTTAATAGCCTTTTAGGCTTCCTCTGCGTAAGTAGAAGTTCACAGGAGGAGTATCAGGATTTTAGAGATGCTTAGGTGGGGGATGGCCAAAAAAAGGTTGGGAACAACTGTTCTAAACAGATGTACAACTTTTTTTTTTTTTAAAGCTTCATTGTGAATGGTTTAGACTTCTCCTTTCACAGCTGAGATTTATGAAGTTGAGGCAATAAACATTCACAAATTGGAAGAACAGGTATGAAATCATTCATAGATATGTTCTATATGTGGTAGAGTTGCAGAGGTAGTGCAAGCTTAACCACTTGGAAAATTCATTAACTAGAAGGTAATGAAGCCCAAGCTTTATAAAATTCTTGCACTCACTTCAAAAATAGCCTTCAGGTTTAAACATTGACACCAAGTTTCCAAAATAGGACTGGTTTTCTTGGTAGTTTTTCCAACTTGTATAAGAAATCATGAGAATATCTATCCTTCACACAAAAGGCCTTGGGGACCAAAAGTAAGGAATACAAAGTTGGTTTGTTTGTTTAGGATTAAAATAATTTTTTAAAAATCTGATAATATTCCAGGATTCCTTTATGAGCTTTTTGCTGACCACAGAACTGAAATGCTAATGATTTAAGGATTTGTGTATGTATGAGGGATTGTTCATGGGAAAATGGACTACTGATGGGTGCTCCTTGGTGGTCTTTTAGCTTTCTTGTTTTCTTGCAGACATTTCATAACCCTAACTGTGTAACATCATCAGTGTTAGTAAGCAGGGGAGTTTTCTGTCAGTTTATGTTCTTGTGGCTTGCTCTGTCAGTGTTTGTGGGGGTTATTTTAGGAATTCTTTGGTTGGGCTGTTTATTGGCAGTTTCTTAATTGAGGTACTGTTTACTTGATGTTAACCTTGGAGTTACTACCATATTTTTCAGAATATGAGACACACCTTTTTGTCCCCCCAAAAGAGGTGGAAATGCCGGTGCATCTTATACACTGAATACAGTCATTTTTGGCCCGCTGAAACCCTGAGCCTGCATCCCATTTTTGCAAGAAATTGGCCCATTTCTTGTAAATATTGGGTGCACAGAAGGTTTGGGAAGCTTGCAGAGCACTCTTAGGGGGTGGGGAAAGGCAAAAACATCTCTGTTTTTGCAAACAAACAGGGAAAAATGGATTGTTGTTTGCAAAAACAAGACCTAACAAAAATAGCTTGGGCATCTCACAAGAGGAAGCAAATGCCCCATTAACTCTCCACTACAATTTCTTCAAAGAATCAAGGATGTGACTATAGATATAGATGAAATCATGGTCTAATTTTCATGCCACAGTGCTGTTCATGTCCATAGATCCAGAATTAGCTAAAAAAAAACCCTATAGTTCCATAGTACACATGATTTAACTGAACATACAAAGATCAGAACACCCAGGATCTCATAAACCTCTGAATCCCAAATTCTATTCATAAGAATTTCATCAAAGTAGCATCCTTTTAAAATAATGAAAAGCGGGTTCGTTTCTATTATATTGAAATAAAATAACAAAAAGAAAGGATAAAAGAAATGTTTGGCAGTGCACTAGATAAGACACTAACATCAATCATATATTTGTGAATTAATTTGTAAATGTCCAGGCACTGATAGTATGGATAGTTGTCTTGTTCCTAGAGAGAATCTTGCTTATTTTATTATAATATATTCTTCAATTTCATTCCATTTTTGGTAAATTACTGTTTGCTTTAAAAGCCAAATCTGAAGATCGGATAAGAGCAGTTTATGGCGACACATATGACAGAAGATCTCATTCAGGCCTGCAAAATTAAGCCTGTTATTTCCACACACAAAGGAGACACAGTCCATAGGATGCAAGCCAGTGCAGTTTTAATACCACCTGCCTCCTGCTATTGTATACTTGAGAATAATTCTTTAGAGAACAGAAAACAGCCACCTACCTTTTGTATCTACAATTGAAAAGAATTGTGCCACAGCCAAAATATCAAATAGTATAGAGAAGACGATCAGAACATAGTTTATGGACTTGGTAACTCCTCCTGATTTTTAGAGCAAGATATTTAGTATAACATTCAGATAGAATTTAATTGTAAAATATATAATACCACATGGCTACAAAGAAACTGTCATAAGTCAAGGAGACTCACTATCTTTCACTGTCTTTAATCAACTGTCACTAATAAAGGACAGATAAACAGTAAAGGTTTCATTGAACAGCTGTGTCCGACTCTAGGGTGCAGTCAGTGGTTATCTCTGTTTTTTGGCTGAAGGAAGCCAATGTTGTCTGAAAACATTTCCCCTGGTCATGTGGCCAGGATGGTTATATGCCAAAGGTGCACAGAAGCTGTTACCTTCCCACAAAAGTGATACTTTCAGTGGTAAGAGGTGGTAACAGAAAAAAAAACCCCTGAAAATAAGGAAAAATTTCCTAATAGAGTGGTACCTCTACTTATGAACTTAATTCGTTCCATGACCAGGTTCTTAAGTAGAAAAGTTTGTAAGAAGAAGCAATTTTTCTCATAGGAATCAATATAAAAGCAAATAATGTGTGCGACTGGGGAAACCAGAGGGAGTGTGGAGGCCCTGTTCCTCCCAGGAGATTCCTAAAGAGGCCCCACAGAAGCTTCTCCCCACCTTTTCCGGCTCTGTTTCCTCCTAGGAGATTCCTAGAGAGGTGCCACAAAGGCTTCTCCCTGCCTTTTCCAGTTACAGTTTCAGAGGCTCGGGTTAATTTATTTATTTTTATTTATTTTTTATTTATTTTGTCCAAAACATGATGAAGGTTACAGAGGATAAACTTATAGTAAGTTAGATCAATGAAAGACTAGAAGAAAGATAGAAGAATAAAATATATCAATGAAAGAACAGAAGAAGAGATATAGGAATAGAAGAAAGGTTATATGATGAAATATAGGAGAGACAGTAGGATAGGGGATGGAAGGCACACTGGTGCACTTATGCATGCCCCTTACTGACCTTTTAGGAATCTGGTGAGGTCAACCCGTGGATAGTCTAAGGGTAAAATGTTGGAGGTTAGGGGATGGCACCATGGAGTCCAGTAATGAGTAGAAAGTGGTTCTTGAGAAGACGCAAAAAAATCTTGAACACCCAGTTCTTTTCTAGAAAGGTTCGTAAGTATAGATGTTTGTAGGTAGAGGTACCACTGTTGTAGGAACAATTAATCTGTAGAATAGCTTGCCTTTTGAAGTTATGGCTGCTCTACCACTGTATGTTTTTAAGATAAAGGGTGTACAACTGTTTCTCTGAAAACGGTGTATGGCAGTGATGGTGAACCTTTTTTTCCTCGGGTGCCCAAAGAGCAAAGGGCACCCGAGGGCATCCGCACCCATAATTCAGTTTTTTGGCCCTGGGGAGGGCCAAAAAACTTCCCCCACCCCCAGAGCCCCTCTGGAGGCAAAAAAAGGCCTGTTTCCCAACTTCTGGTGGGCCCAATAGGCTTGGGTTTCACCCTCCCCATGCTCCAAAGGCTTGCCTGGAGCCAGGTTTTGAGTAAAAACGCCCTCGGCCATCCCCCGGAGGCTTTCTGGAAGCCAAAAACATCCTCTCAGAGCCTCTGTGCGGGCCAAAAATCAGCTGGCCAGCACACAAATACACGTTGGAGCTGAGCTAGGGCAACAGCTCATGTGCCAGCAGATATGGCTCCACGTGCCACCTGTGGCACCCGCTCCATAGGTTCGCCATCACTGGTATATGGCTTCCTGCTTGAGCAGGGAGTTGGGCTAGAAGATCTCCCAAGTCCCTTCCCTTTATTATGTTAAGTCTCAGTAAGATAAAATATTTCTACAGTCATCAAATAATTTGATTTGGTAATCCCTCCAGCTCAATCAAATGATTCTGGTAAGGAAGTCCATACTTTAAACATCAAATGCTATCTGATGTGAGAAAAGAAATATAATTTAATTAATATACAGAAACAATCCTAATCATACTAGTTTTGGGTACTAAACCTCATACTGCTCATGCTGTTGTAGTGCTTCTGGTTTCAAGTCTAAACTCATTGAATCTGAGCATTTGCTAAATTATTAAATTCTATTTGAATTGTTTTATCCATGAATATCAAAGGGATATATAATACAATCACTACTTCAGAGCCAAACTTTGATATTTCTTTCTATTTATTAGTACAATTATGAGTACATTACTAGTTCAATTCCTTTTTTTACATTCTTAGATAAAATAAAAAGCTTTGTAGTTCTTCCCCAAGATTATTGGATTAATCAAGGATCTTTTATACTATTGCAGACTTCTAATTGACATTTATTTATTTATTTATTTGTTTGTTTGTTTGTTTGTTTATTAGATTTGTATGCCACCCCTCTCCGTAGACTCAGGGCGGTTCACAACAATAACAAAAACAATGTAAGAACAAGTCTAATAATTTAAAAAACACTAAAAACCCCATTATTAAAAGCAAACATACACACAAACATACCATGTATAAACTGTATAGGCCCGGGGGAGATGTCTCAGTTCCCCCATGCCTGACGGCAGAGATGAGTCTTAAGAACTTTACCAAAGGCAAGGAGGTGGGGGCAGTTCTAATCTCTGGGGGGAGCTGGTTCCAGAGGGTCAGGGCCGCCACAGAGAAGGCTCTTCCCCTGGGTCCCGCCAAACGACATTGTTTAGTTGACGGGACCCGGAGATGACCAACTCTGTGGGACCTAATCGGTCATTGGGATTCATGCGGCAGAAGGCAGTCCCAGAGATATTCTGGTCCGATGCCATGAAGGGCTTTATAGGTCATAACCAACACTTTGAATTGTGACCGTAAATTGATCGGCAACCAATGCAGACTGCGGAGTGTTGGTGAAACATGGGCATACTTAGGGAAGCCCATGATTGCTCTCGCAGCTGCATTCTACATTCTCATAATAATAGAAAGACTGAATACTGTCACTATGTTATGTCTAGCCTTCTGCAATAATTATTTCTCTGAAATTTGTCATTTTTTTTTGAAAAAATAGTTTATTAAGTTTCACATTTAAAAAAGGGGTGAAAAGGGAAGGGGGTGAGGGTCAAAAGAAGTAAAGGTGATAGGCAGTGATTACACCATTGTGAAAGTAATTCTGAAATATATGGAAAATTATGAATGGCATAAGTAATTATCTTGCAAGAAGAATAACATTTCATAGCAACAGATACAAAGTGTATTTACAACAGATATAAAGTATATGCATATAATATATACTATCTAGTAACTAACTAACTAATAAAACACCATTATAATAGACCCTGAAAAAAAGAAAAAAATGGGAGAATCAAAAAAGACGTATAGAATAGAAAAAGACAAGTATAGAAAAAAAGATAGGGGGTAAAGAGAATCTGCATGATCGCAGACGTTTGTAGGATATGCAAAATTTGTCAATTTTAATGGGAAAGCCATTGAAAGCATAACACTCGCTTATAAGTAGATAAGATCCTTTATCATAGATATGAACAACCTTTGTTAATGTGAAGATTAGCTTCTGACAAACTATGAATATGGTTTGTCTGTCTTTCTCCCCTCTCATTCTTACACTCAGGATAGGTACTCTAGGGATGCTGCAACGTATAAATCTTAAGTTCCTTTTCTCATCTTTTGTAAGATACTCCATTTTTATGCTACCAGTTAGTTGCATCTAGCCTTTGTTTACAAAATTGTCATTTCTATTCCCAAGTTCCCACCTTGCCAACTTCAACTGTCACCTTCCTCTCTACAGTATTTTCTGTTTTGCCTCTGCCCTCTAAATGGAATGTCTTGATAACAAGGTTTGGGAGACAGAATTAGATTCCCCTGTATTAGCTGGGCAAGTTCAGACCCTGAATATATCCTTGATTTTCTATCCTGTTGGTACTAATAAACATAAAATAAATGAGTGAAGTTTTACCCAAAGAGAAAAGAATTTCTTTCAACGTTGATATTTAATAGTAGTTTCTTAAGTCATTCTAATAAAACATTATTTAAAGGTCTTCAGAAAAGTTGGTCTTTCTTGTCAGATTCCATTGCAAAAAATGCCACAATTTTTGGACTGACTTCAACCTTTATCAATGTCCTTTCTTCATGCCTTTGCCCAGTTAATATAGAAAAATCTAATTTTGTCTCCAAAACCTTATTATCAAGACATTGCATACATTTATTAAAAGGCTGACTAATCTAATTTCTTTGCTTATTACAGCAAGGGCTATCTATCTCTAAAATAGGACCAGGCAAACCTAAGGGTCTAATTCTTTTTCTGTTTCTTTTACCTGCAATAAAAGAGCAGAGCCTATGAGAGTAACTATCCCAAAACTCCACACTGTGTTTATAAGAGACATAGCTATTGCAGCTACTTAAAATCCATTGTCTACAGTTAGATTAATAGAAGCCAGAGTAGAACCGAGTCAGATACATGTCAAGATAGTTTATAAAATGTGTCTACATACAGCCACTCTACTAATCATTTTTCCTGTTTTTTCCAAATGTGGAACTAACTCCAGTCTGAAGACACTATTTCAATACATGAGAGTCTATTTGATAGAAAGACTTGAAATTCAGCTGATGGAAAAAGAGAATTGGAACAACACTGGCACCTACAATCAGAAGATGGTGAATCAATATTGTTGTGGACCCAATTAAAGATGAAAATCTAAGGGAGTTACTCTTCAGCTCCTAAAAGGGGAGAAGATTCCAAGTCAAACAGGTGTGTATATTTTTGGATCCACCTCAATATACTCATGCAGCTGCTGTTGCATGAGTTACACTAGTCCCAAATAGGCTTTCATGAATAATTCAAGGTAGAGATTATCTTCTTTAATACTCTATATGGGATTGGGCCAGATTACTAGCAGAAATGCCTATTTTTCAGGGTTCCCACCTGTCCTAATAGATTTTTTTGCACAATGGCTATGTTCCAAGTTGCTTCTCCCCAGTGAACTAGTGTCACCTATGGTGCCCTTAAAATGTGCCCTTTGTTATAATGCTTGCCATTAAACAACAGCCTCCCCCTATAGATACTGATAGCCCCAACACTGTTGGCTTTCAGGAAATCAGTGAACATCCAGGTTTTTTCCCAAGTACTAAGGTTAGGATTTACTAGAACTAGTATGAGATAGTTGGTTGATTGATGTGCGTTTTATTGGGGCTTCAACATTATTTGTTTTAAGGGGTTTTTTTATATTGTGTTTCATTTGGTTCAAAGTCCAAGAATTTCTTCTGGTGGATGATTGGGAAAGGAAGGAAGGAAGGAAGGAAGGAAGGAAGGAAGGAAGGAAGGAAGGAAGGAAGGAAGACAATTTCCAATGTCCATTTTTCAGTATTTTATATAAACAGATTGTAAGGCACAAAAAGAGACAAGTGAACATTGGCTAGAAAATAATGTACATGAGATATGCTTCAATTGCATTGTTGCTGTTGTCATCTTGACTTTTGTGATGCTTCCTTTGGCAGTGTTCTCAACACTTTCTAATGCCACAACCCTTTAATACAATTCCTCATGTTGTGGTGACTCCTAACCATAAGTCTAGTGCCAATTCTCCCACAGAGCTTTAAGTTGATTGGTAGGAAGCTCAGAGGGACACCCCTACTGTAAATGCCAGATTGGTTGGATTGTAAAAATATGCTTGAAGGCGCCAGAATAGAAGCTTTAGTTCCTAACACAATGGGAAATTTGTCTTTTCCAACGGTCATTCAATCTCCAAATGGGTCCCAACCCTCAGGTTGAGAGCCACTGCATGTAAATGCTGCTGCATGGCATATACAGATGGATTTGGCACAATTGCCAGGCTAAATGGGTCCTTAGTTCAGAATATAAAAGTGAAGGATTTTGTTTGCTTTGATGAAATGTTGCCATTTCCATGTGAGAATCAAATGTTTCTTAATGATACAAGATGATTTCTGCAAAAATGAACGACGAAATGTAAGCAAAAATGCTAAGGTAAACTTCTTTTAAACTGAATCAATATTCATATATATATATAAAAACCTGTTTCAATGCAATGGAACTAAACTATCTGTCTACCTAAGTAGGATTGCGAATCATTTATTTTTTGACATTCCCAAATACTGGTAATTTTTCAAAAACTATGATTGCACATTAAAATGTTTTATTTCCTTGTTTTTAAAAATGAAATGCCAACATTTTATAATATAGACAAACTATACAGAAGCTTATTACTGAATAAGAAATAGTTTCCTGTTGATGGAAGACTCTCCAACCTTCAAATCATGATTACTCTGTTTGAATTCCTTTCTCAAATGGAATACCTATGCCAGTTGTAAGAAAGATAAATTTCTACTACAGAACAGAAAAGCTGCTACATTTCTAAGTCTTTTCAAAATCCATTTCCCCCAACTATGAGCTATGAGCAAAGATATGTTCAAATGATAAATGTCTCAATATATTCCTGCAGTATTTTTGTAAGACTGAAGCTGGATATGGCTCACCTTTGTCAAGTCAAAAGCTGCATCTGATGAAGTGCACTGAAATTCAAGAAAACGGTTGGAAAAGATACTACCAAACTCCTTTTGACTTTTGCCATCGTATCTTTTCTCCTACCATGTCCTAGCCGAATCATTACCTACCCTTCAGAGCAATAATTTTGATATTATGTGGTCCAGTATTATGTAGATCCAGGCATTTCTGTTGTTGTTTATATCTTATGTTCTGCCGGTGTGTTTCAACCGCCCGTAATTACAGAGTAATTAGTCCAGGAAGACACACACCACATGATAAAAGGAAAACCCAAAAGCTTTTATAAACAGAAAAACAGAAACAGCTCCCTTTTTAAATGTCAAAGGGACTTTCTGGTACACACAAGGCACAGGTGAAATGCAATCCAAATGCTCACCCAATAACTGGGAAATTGAGTCCAATTCTAAAGTCCAGAGAGTCCACACACACAATCCTGAACAGCAAAAAACCACGATCTTGATGAAAAAATGAATCAGGTGAACTGCCATGAGGCTAACACACCAGGCTGCACTTTTATCTGTAGCACTAATTACAGCAGCCCCACCCAACCACAGGTGGCCTCATTTTCTCTTGTAATAATCCTTCAGTTGTAGTCTCCTATGCATCACTCTACGCATGTGTGGAAGTGTCATTAATTCTTGTTCAGAATCCAGGGATGATACAGATGATTGATCTCCTCCTGGGCTGTCTGCCAAACTCCCCTCTTCCCTGTCACTCACGCTTCCTTGGTCAGAGGAGACAGATTCTATTGGAAGCAAAACAGGCCTGCAGCTTGTGGGTGTTTCCCCTACATACACCTCCACATTGCTTGGGGCAGGAGCTGGGCCAGAGCTAACCACAACAATCTTATTAATGATTTGATCTTTATTTCCTTTGCCATCTTACATGTTCTAATTTTTATCCAAATAACCAATCAATGTTCTATAATAATTTTATTTCCAAAGTTAAAATACAAACAATAACAAAGCAAAAGGGAAACAATAACAAAGCAAAATGAGATAGGACAAAAGAAATGTGCATGAAAAATAAAAGAAGAAAAATAAAAATAAACATACACATACACATAAATTCTCCTAGTTGAATACCCATAAATATATTCTAACAATAATAGTTCCTTCCACATTAAAAACAGATCTAATTATAAACATCTATAGCTCTATTGTCCAGCTAATTTGACCTATCACCTATCTACTATTAAAAATAAAGTTAGCAGATAAATTAAATAAGAAAAATAAACTTCAAAGCCCTCTGTTAGCGTTCTTTTATTGTATTTCACATGCATAAATAACAATTTGGAATCTCCCTTTTGCACTTGATAGTTGTGCATAATACCTATATAACAAGCATTCATGCTGATATCAGAAATGACATTTTAGTCTATCAGTACCTATGGAAATACATCCTTTACATAATTTTCAAAGGAATTCTTGTAATACAACGTGAACACGACTTGCGGAATACCTGACCTTGAGCAAACAAATAAAACATATATAGATACATCAGAATTTGTTTCTTTGTTTGCTCATTACTCCATAAGAACTGAGTTTGAAAATTGTATTACATACATTGATCTTTCTATTTATTTATTTTATTTATTTATTCTTTGTCCAATATACAATACATATGGAAGAGAATAGACATTAAGTAATATATATGACGATAGAAAGTAAAAAGAAGAGAAGTAGATGGGAGGGAGAGAGTATATATGATATAAGAGATAAGGAGAGAATATATATAGATATAGATATAGATATAGATATATAGATATAGATAAGGAGAGAATATATATGACATATGAAATAAGGAAAGACAATTGGACACATCAGTGCACTTATATACACCCCTTACTGGCCTCTTAGGAACCTGGAGAGGTCAATCGTGGAGAGTCTAAGGGAGAAGTGTTGGGGGTTGGGAGTTGACACTATCGAGTCCGGTAATGAGTTCCACACTTCGACAACTCGATTGTTAAAGTCATATTTTTTACAGTCAAGTTTGGAGCGGTTAATATTAAGTTTGAATCTGTTGTGTGCTCTTGTGTTGTTGCGGTTGAAGCTGAAGTAGTCGTTGACCGGAAGGACGTTGCAGCATATGATCTTGTGGGCAATACTTAAATCGTGTTTTAGGCGCTGCAGTTCTAAGCTTTCAAGACCCAGGATAGATAGTCTATTTTTGTAGGGTATTCTGTTTCGAGTGGAGGAGTGAAGGGCTCTTCTGGTGAAATATCTTTGGACGTTTTCGAGAGTGTTGATGTCTGAGATGTGGTATGGGTTCCAGACAGATGAGCTGTATTCGAGAATGGGTCTGGCATAGGTTTTGTAGGCTCTAGTCGGTAGTGTGAGATTGCCAGAGCAGAAGCTACATAGGGTCAGATTAACAACTCTGGAAGCCTTTTTGGCGATATTGTTGCAGTGGGCTTTAGCACTTAGGTCGTTTGATATTAGTATTCCAAGGTCTTTTGCTGAGTGTGGGTTGGCTGCAAGAATTTGTTTATTCAGTTCATATGCGAAGTTTGGATTCTTTTTGCCGATGAGGAGGGTAGGGCATTTGTTGGTTGATATTGGAAGTTGCCAGGTGTTAGACCAATCTGAAACAAAGTCAAGGTCTTTTTGGAGAGTGAGTGTGTTGTCAGTGGTGTTGAATAGTTTCACATCGTTGGCAAAAAGCACACAGTTGCTTGCGATATTATCACAGAGGTCATTGATGTATAGGATGAAAAGAGTAGGACCTAGTACACTGCCTTGGGGAACGCCGCTTTTGACAGGGACGGGGGTGGAAATGGCGCTTCCGATTTTGACAACTTGTTGCCTGTTTGACAGGAATGCAGTAATCCAGTTGTGGAGGAGTCCTGAGATGCCATAGGATTTGAGTTTTAGGAGAAGTTTGTCGTGAACCACTGAGTCAAAGGATCAATGAATCATAGATTTGGGAGATTTGGCCATTTAGAAAATAAAATCCATCTCCTGCTCCATAAAGTGAATTCCTTATGCAGGAATCCAATTTATGGATTCCTCTATGCAGGAATCCAGCCCAGTTATTGTCTATGAAAACAACTGGACAAAATCTGCTTAAATAATTCTAGAGAAGGTGAGTCCATAACTTATTGAATAATTGGTTCCACTCTTGAACTTTTCTTATTGCTATTTTTTTTCCTTATCATTGAGCTAGAGTGCAGACTATTCTTACATTATTTAAAACCAAATTTTGGTCTTTGTAAAAACATAAAACTGATCTTTTTCTCTGTGGCCTCTGCTCAGCTTCTTCAAGAATACTCTTATATCACATCTCAATTTGCTTTTTTCAAGAGTCAACATTTCCAGTTCCTTCCATTTATCTTCAGCCATAAAGCACCATGAAGAGGTTTATAAGTCTAAGTGCTATTTCTAGATTCTTATAAACTGTATTTGTTCTTTAGGTAATGGCTTATGTATCCATTCTGTATTAACATTCAAAGCATGAATTCCATTCTTTGTCATTCAACAGTGGTTTTATATTACCATGGATACTTCTTATTACTGCAATCAACATTAAAGTCTTTCAGTTTCCCATGGTGTGCTCAATAGAGATCAGGCAACAAAAGTAGAAAGTATAAAAAGAGGGGATGGAAATTTGTGTTGATAAGTATGAATGAGATATTTAATCTTACACTGGAGTGTACACAGTTGTTAAAATAACTCACAGATGAGACATGCTGATTTAAAGATGTTACATAGGCTTAAACGTAGTGCTGGGATAAAAGTTTGATTCCAGGCTTTTATGCCTGTGATTACCACAGGACTCATTATATATAAAGTAGAAACAATATTTCTTATGCTTTTATACTGAAATAGTTAAATTTCAATTTACTTTGGAATATAATTTTATTTAAATTGTTCATATTTTATTGTGTTTGTTGTTACACTTATACTTTTGATACAGGGCTTTTTGAAATCTATAAATTGGAATGATGTTTTCTCAGACAGATGGAAGCTCTATTCTCTATTCTTTTAAGGTTCAATGTTTGTTCTTCATGCCTATATTGTGTGAACTCAGCCAGCTATTGTAATTTATAAAAAATTGCATACTGTGTTGTCTGAACTCAGGAAATTGTATTTTAGCTAATCTATTATAGCTTTGTGTCTGTGATACATGAAACACTCTTTTAGGAATAAACTAGGATTGGAGAAGCTCAGTTTAAATTCCTCATTAGGAATAAAGCTAATTGAATGATGTAGGCCAGTGGTACCATTAATACAACTCATAGTGGTGAGTTTAAACTAGAAATAGGTGAGAAAATAGTACTGTATATGCACACTTGGAGAAAGGACAGGATAAAAATATTATATCTAATATAGTGACCTTCTGCTCCATGCAGAACTCTTTCATAATTAGGCATATAACATTATTCATAGTACTACAAATCAATTGTTTGGTACTTCCTGTGTCACATAATATTTTATTATTTGACACAGGAAGTACCAAACAGTTGATTTGCATGGAGTTGCAAAATTATGGTAAAGACAAAACTTTTGTCCCTTTTCTTTAAACTATCATTTATTAAGAGCTTTTTGACAACGATAGTTAATCCTTCCAAGTAGTTGCTTTCAGCAGTATCATGCACTAAATTTTGAAGAAAACAATTATCAATCAATGTGCTGTAGAGTTTTTTTTCATAAATACTTCTGGAGATGGAATCAAAAGTAAATTTAAAATCCAGAAAAGTATGAACAAGGGAGATTTCCATTTTGTTTTTGCATAAGACGGTGTAGAACAAGTTAACCAGCCCTTCTTAAAGCCAGTTTGTTCATCCCCAATAATTCCCTTGGCTTCAACCCAATCTTGAAAACATTTAAGCTTGACAAATAGATTGTCTATAATTAGCCATATATTTTTTGTTGTCCTCACACATGAAGAGGAGTATCGCCAAAGCTTTGATATAATAATAATAATAATAATAATAATAATAATAATAATAATAATAATAATAATAATAATAATAATAAATTTATTAGATTTGTATGCCGCCCCTCCCCATATAAGGTCACCTTGGTTGATACATATAAACAGGGAAGCAAATACTGGTATTTATCAGTTGGAATTTCACTGTTTCTGATACAGTGTAACTTAGTCAATGCCTGGAGCTTTGTGATTTTCAGAGATCTTATCTGTTCTGTTTCTGATACCAAGACTGAGAGCTATTTTACAAGCTCCAGTAGCTCTGTTACAGAGCTATATAATGCTTACCATGGTTTTCATATAGGACTTTATAATCCACTTCTTGTACCAATACATGTACTTGATGTGTGAATGTAGTATGAAAGCTCAAATTGTTAAACAACAGGAAAACGAAGCCCAGATCTAAAATCTTGTCAGATTTATGTCAGATTGAATCAATACCTGCCAGTTTTACATGGTAGACTTATTCCTCTTCACCTTGATAAGATATTTATATGATCATTAATGTTAAGGGAAGGTCACTGGTATGCCATTAAAGGCTTTTGTTTATAACTTATGTAAGCCTTCTTGAATACCTTTTTACTCTGCATATATTGATGGTGAAATCACTTAGGTGGTCAATGGCTTGAACTTAACCCACCTTTGTCTGTTTATTTATTTGTTGTATTTGTGTATGTATGTATGCATGTGTCTGCCTGCCTGCCTGCCTACCTGCCTACTTACCTACCTACCTACCTACCTACCTACCTACCTACCTATCTATCTATCTATCTATCTATCTATCTATCTATCTATTCTATAGGCATTATACGTACTTATATGTCACCCACTCCAAAAAAGACTGTTCTCTATGCTTAGATCAGATTTCTAGCATTATGTTAAAACCAGTGGTGGGTTCTAAAATAGTTTGCCACAGGTTTGCATGTCTGCTCATGACACTTCTGTGCATGCAGATAAGTGTCCCAGATAAGTGAGCAGAGCCTCCTACCACTGTGCTATTGGTTCTAAGAACTGGTCCAACCCGAGAGCAACCCACCACTGGTTAAAACACATGTGCTTAGGAAGTTTTGCCTTTCTGTGATTAATATGCTAGCTGCAATTTTTATGAAAAGGCCCTTGAATTTTCTGTTTGGAGGTTTACATTACAATTTACATGAAGTTGCTTTTGAAAATTATTTAGAATCTGTGATTAATCCCAAATTCAGCAAAATGTTTAAAAGCCAATGGGAACTTTATATTGGTTATTAATAAAAAAATTAATACTGAGTGCTGTTTTTGACTTTTAAAAATCAAGTTGTTGAGAAAGGGATTTACTTAAGACCTTGTTGTCAATATGTGTACATATATTCATGTTTGTAAATAATATGGTTTGCCAGTTTTCAAGATTATGTTTTCATTATTTCTACATTATGGTTATGTTTATGTTGGTTTATTGCACTTTGTCAGGAGTCCATTTGTAAATTGGGTACCTTATTCAATAAATAAATATTTGAGAATCATCCAAATAGAAGCATAAATATTGTATCAACATTGCATTGCCTTTATTCTGGTAAAAATAATTTAGGAGATTGAACAATTTTCCCCAGGGAACATTTTGAAGACCAGCAACATCAAATTTATATTTTATTGTGACAAAAAATAATATTTCCTTAGTTCTGAGAATCTCAGAAGCTCTTCAAAAGTCATTGTTAACATTATTGAAAAACTAATATCTTAAGCACAGCAATACTGAAAAGAAGAAAGGCACCAAATGATATTGTGGAAGAAATGATGAATTAGAAAGAAAAATACCCAGCAAAAAATATGGAGGATGGGCAACCTGGTTCAACATCACTGTCAAATAAATCTTTGTAAAAGTCCACAGGTAACAGTAAAAAGCTGAAAGAAATTTAGAATTTATGTAGTTGATTTGTATACATCAAATAAACTCTTTATTATGATTGTTTATCTTGAACTCAAAATAAAGATAATTGCTGCAGAGAAATGAAATTGGGACCAGTTAATTCAAGTCAACTCTATTCTGCTATTCTTAAAATATCCTGTTTTAACCATTTCCACTTAGTTTAGTGTCATTGTTAACCATTTGGAGGACTATATGTGGAAAGCTGAGATATAAATCTTAAAAAAATTCATAAATGGATATTTGCTTGCATTTAAGAAAGCTTTGCCTCCTAACATTTCAAACCCAGTTATTTTTGCTTTACATCACCTCATGTAGTTATACTAGGTAAATAATTCCAGTGTGAATTTTTGATATATTCAAGTGAAGAATAGACTTCTTAAGGTATGAGCTCTGTTCAGTCAACATATTGAATACAATTTAAAATTCATTAAAGTAGAATGAAATATGCACCTTAACATATTTGCTTTCAACATTATCCTGGTATAAAGAAATGAAAAAAATTCTACACATATTGATTTGAACATATGCAAACTCTGAGATAGACTTTCTCCCCCAGTGTGTAAGACCTACATTTACACTGAAAAGGTGATCCCACTTCCAATTGCAGCAAAATTCAAGCAACATTCGCAATAAGGCTAATCTATTCACTGTTTTAAAAGGCAGAGTTAACAAATGGAAAGCATGTACCAATATGCAGAGCAAAAGAAACAATAGCACTTCATTAATATGATTTTAAATTTATGCAAAGAACATGTAACCCAGAGAGTTATAAGCAGTAACTATTTGCATGAGAAGTAAATAATTAATTTTAATAGTAATTTGGATGCTCTGAATTGGATATTAGAAGATATAGTAAGTAGACTTTGGATATAAAGATAAACGATGGAAATAAGGCTAGGAGATTATGGGATTAAATGAAGGGATTTTTACCACTCAGACTATAACTTGCAAAGAAGACAGAACCAAGATTTACCCTGCTGTTCTGTTAGAAAAAACTCCCTAATGTTATGTTCCCGGGTCTATTTGACCCGGACTGCAAATTGATCATTTTAGGTACTTATATTTGGTCTTTTTGAAAGCTTTTTTCACCTGGAAACAAGTTTGAACATTTCTGCACACAATGGAATGAAAATTGAACTGAAAAAATTAATCCTTATTGGTTTATTTTGCACATAAATGTGCCTCCCCCCCATTTTTGTGAATTTTTTGTAGGTTTATTGATAATTATGCCTGCAAAATGCATTCTATTTTACTAAAGGTGGTGTGGGATTGGTAGCTTGAACATTTCTGAACATAATGATATGAAAATTGAACTGAAAAAAAATGATCCTTATTGGTTTATTTTGCTCATAAATGGGCCCCCATGCTTATACTCAAATAAGCTTATACTCGAGTAGGCTTATACTCGAGTATAAGACAATATGGTTTATGTTCAAAAATAAACCAATAAGAATCATTTTTTTCAGTTCATTTCTATTTTTCTTATGTTTAGGATTGTTCAATTTAGTATATCAAAACTTTTGGGGGAATATTCCTTAGAGATTTGTAGCCTAAAAAAATATAAATTGACAAAAAATTCAGAAAGCATGGGGGGAGGGGCTTTTTGATCAAAATAAAAATATAAGCCTCAATTTTTTCAGTTCAATTTTCATATCATTATGTTCATAAATGTTCAAACTAGTTTTCCAAAAGTTTTCAAAAAGACCAAATTCAAGTACCTAAAAAAAATCATTTTGGTCCGGGTCTATATGACCCGAAACAGAGTCAACGTGATTTTTTTTTTGCCCAGAAAATTTTTTTCCCCACCCCCACCAATATTTTTATGATGATCAGGCATGTTAAAATGAATAAATGAATGCCTAAGATATTAAAAATATTTCAGATTCGAAGCCTGCGTAAATATAAAGTGAAAATGTTTGCAAGCAGCCAAGGGGGCGGGGAGGGCTTATTTATGATTGTAAACAACCAATTTATTTCAGTTCATTTATATTTTTCTTATATTCAGAAATGTTCAAACTACCAATCCCACACCAACTTTAGTAAAATTGAACACATTTTGCAAGCAAAACTATCCATAAATTGAAAAATATTTCACAAAAAAGGGGGGGGCATGCATTCTATCAGCAAAATAAACCAATAAGAATTACTTTTTTCATTTCAATTTTCATATCATTGTGTGCAGAAATGTTCAGACTACTTTCCAAGTGAAAAAAGTATTCAAATTGACCAAACATAAGCACTTCAAATGAAGAGTTTTCGGTCCGGAACATAACAAGTGTGACTTTTTTGTTTTCAGCAAGAAAGAAACCCCCCACCCCCCAAAAAAAATTCTCATAGAGAGAACCCCTGAAATGATGAAAACTCATGAAATTTCAAGTTTCAGATATGCAGGGAAAATTTTTTACAGGGACTCAAACTTGGCTTCGGGTCACATACGACCCGAACAGAACAGCAGGGTTAAGTGCCAAATCCCACTGCAACAACATAGCCAAGAAGGCTTCAAGAGTTGTAAACCTAATCCTACGTAGCTTCTGCTCTGGCAATCTCACACTACTTACCAGAGCTTACAAAACTTTTGCCAGACCCATCCTCGAATACAGCTCATCTGTTTGGAACCCATATCGCATCTCAGACATTAACACCCTTGAAAATGTCCAAAGATACTTCACCAGAAGAGCCCTTCATTCCTCCACTCAAAATAGAATACCCTATGAGACTAGACTTTCAATCCTGGGCCTAGAAAGCCTAGAACTAAGATGCCTTAAACAAGATCTAAGTATTGCCCACAAGATCATATGCTGCAACGTCCTGCCTGTCGGCGACTACTTCAGCTTCAACCACAACAACACAAGAGCACACAACAGATTTAAACTTAATATTAACCGCTCCAAACTTGACTGTTAAAAATATGACTTCAGTAACCGAGTTATCAAAGTGTGGAACTCATTACCGGACTCCATAGTGTCATCCCCAAACCCCCAACACTTTACCCTTAGATTATCTACGGTTGACCTATCCAGATTCCTAAGAGGTCAGTAAGGGGCGAGTACAAGTGCACTAGAGTGTCTTCTGTCCCCTGTCCTATTGCTCTCCTCTATCTCCTGTACCTTTCTTCTATTCCTATATCTCTTCTTCTATTGTTTCATTGATATGTTCTATTACTATATCTTCTTTTCTATTCTTTCTTAGATATATTTTACTATGAGTATCTCCTCTATAACCTTCATCATGTATTTTACTATATATATATATATATATACATACATACATACATACATACATACATACATACATACATACATACATACACACACACACATACCCACTAAAGCTCTCATTGTGTATTGGACAAAATAAATAAATAAATAAATAAATAAATAAATAAATAAATAAATAAATAAATAAATAAATAAATAAATAAATAAATAAATAAATAAATAAATAAATAAATAAATAAATAAATAAATAAATAAATAAAAATAATAAGAAAGATTGGGAAACAAAATTAAATGTGTGGAGTTGTGGTATTTTCAGGGAAGTAATGACAAAGATGGTTCTGAAAAAATGAACCAACAACCTCAACAGACTGAAGAGACAGCTCTTTGATAATTGCCCGCAAATTGCCCATGAAGAGATCACAAAATAGCAGTCTCCATCAGGTTTAGCACTTTGGGAGACAAGGAAATAGCTATCTTGCTCAAACTGCAATCATGCCTTTGAGATAACACTTTGTTTGCATACTTCTTTTTCTAATCACTTTTTGAAAATGCTTGTTAAGTGCTTTTGGACCCTAAACTAGAAGGAATTAAGTATTACATTTAGAAGTATTGAGAAGCAACCATCTCAGTCTGGAGGAGGGGTTCAAATAGAGAATAAATTTGGGATTGTTACATCAACCCAAGAGTGCAAGATCTGACTCAGTGATTAAATCTACTTACTTTCCCTACTGGTTCAGAAGAATGCACTTTGCACATGTCCGCTTTGCGTGCACGCGTGCGCACTACCATTGTGTACGGTTTTTCACCCTCTGCGCATGGGCATAAGGCTTTGTGCATGCGCACAGGGTTAAAAAAGAAAATGGTGACATTCAGACAGGTGGCTACTGGTTCTTCAAACCACTGGTGAAGGGATGGGTTCTAACTTACCATGCTGCTGGTTTGCTTACTCATGCGCTGGGTGGGCATGCAGTGGCAAAAAATTCCAATAAAATCCCCCCCAAAAAGCCCAACACAAGATGGCAATCACATCCACAGTGCCGGAAACTCGGCTTCTGTGCATGCTCAGAAGAAAAAATAATATATATTTTTTCAAAAACATGATGGCCATGGCTACAGACCAGGACCGACTAAACCATTTATGGAATAATAATAATTTCTGGACTATTTGGGCAAACAATCGAAACTGGAAGCAACCCATCTCTTTAGCAGTGGTCGCTGCTTTTGGTACGAAAGGTACGAACCAGGCCAAGCCAGTAGCATTTCACCCTGTTCTGACTCCTTTACTCCCTGTTTTAAACACATAGAGATAATGTATACATTATTCAAAACAGGCAATAAAAAAAATAAGAACGTATCCTCCACAGCAGCTAACACCTAAATAAACCAGAATTAACATCAAACAAAAAGCAATACCTTAATCTAAGAACTAGCTAGGAGAACCACCTCCCTATCAACATTGGCAGGGCAAGTTACTTAATATAAACAGGTAGAAAACACTACACTTACTGCCACTCAGATAATGAAACATCTGCAAGCAATTAACCAAGCTCAGAAAGCACCAAGGACTCCATAGTGTAGAAGAGTCAACCAGCCACCAACTTGTAATTTGGATCAGGGCCAGTAAGAAGGTGATGCAAAAGAAATGAAGCAGAACCAAAGGGAAAATGCAAACTGCTGTGTCTGACTTTTGCAAGGCCATTGAAGTATAAACAAGGAGAAAGGGATAGAACTGATGATGGGAATAAGTTTTGTACTTTTGAAATATTTTCTCTATTGTAAGATGCCTTTGCTCATTGAGAGAGAGATGGATGGATATTGATTATAGGAGCTGCATTTGCATTTTTAAAGCAAATCTCTCTGAACTGATTCCTAAACAACTTTATTACTATAGTGAACCAGGTTTTTATTTTATTTTATTTATTTATTTATACTTGTCAAACAATTATAGAATGGTAATTTGTATAAATAAAATATTAGAAAAGTAATGAGGAAAAGTAATGCTAGAAAACAGAACAGTAGGACAGGGATGGTAGGCACAATGGTGCATTTATGCATGCCCCTTACAGACCTCTTAGAAAGGGAAAGCGGTCAATTGTAGCTAATCTATGGTTAAAGGTTTTGGGGTTAGGAGTAGAAACCACAGAGTCAGGTAGAGAATTCCAGGCATTGATCACTCTATTGCTGAAGTCGTATTTTTTGCAGTGTAGTTTAGAGCAGAGTTTGCAAAAAATACGACTTCAGCAATAGAGTAATCAATGCCTGGAATGCTCTACCTGACTCTGTAGTTTCTACTCCTAACCCCAAAACCTTTAACCATAGATTATCTACAATTGACCTGTCCCCATTTCTAAGAGGTCTGTAAGGGGTGTGCATAAGCCCACCATTGTGCCTACCATCCCTGTCCTACTGTTCTATTGTCTTCTCTTTTCATCATTATTTTTAAATATTTTATTTATACAAATTACCATGAAAGTGAAGTAGGTTGAAGGTGAAATAGGTTGAAGGTGAAGTAGTTCTTGGAAGATGTATAAAGATTAAAAATATGAACATTGTTAAACTGTTTTTAACAATAAAATAAAAATAAAAAATAAATATCTTTGTAAATTGTTCAAATTTGGTAACTGTTGACTGATGAAGAGCTTTAGATATTTCAATTTTGAATTGTTGTGAAACAATCATGAAAAAAAATGCTTATATTCATTCATTCATTTGTTCAATCAATCAATTTCTATAGCCACCCATCTCATTTGATGACTCTGGGTGGCTCACATTGCAATTCAAATACTAAATATTTTTTTTAATTGAATGTAAAATGCTCTTCAGTATTTTATAATAAAAATGCTCTTCAGATCCCTTTAGTTAACATATGAATCAGGCCCATGCATGCAATAATATGCAATAACATGAAAAGAGAATCTTCTACATGTCTTTTGCAATGCATATATATATGGATATCAGTACCTGAATAACTTTGTGTTATTCAGTCTATTAATGTATTAACCATATACAATACAAGTATAGGTACTTATATGTATTACAGTATAAAAAGAGAAGTGAGAGAGTACTTGGCAAGGATCTGAGCCAGGCTGCATCAAAGTTTCCAATTTGAGAAGATAAAGGAAACAATTAATTAGAGTCTGTACTGTGATTAAACCAGGACCACAAATCATGTTGTAATGCTGTGCCCTGACGCAACACATTTTCAGCAAATCTGTAGCTCATTAATGAGACTGACCATCTGCAAAGTTATCAGTACTACTGCAGGTTACTCTTTTAACTTTTTGTTTCCTATTATTTTCCCTTATTCTGACCTCCCCCCCCCCCAAATTATCTTTCC
Organism: Erythrolamprus reginae; assembly: GCF_031021105.1. Lineage (NCBI taxonomy): Eukaryota > Metazoa > Chordata > Lepidosauria > Squamata > Dipsadidae > Erythrolamprus > Erythrolamprus reginae. Next base: position 301,571,108 of record NC_091951.1, on the reverse strand, counting down.
TAGACCCAAAACTGTTCCTTTGCCTGGTGTATCTTTCATTAGCTCATTTGGTGCTCTTTCTATCTCGCATTTCCCACTTTGACCTTGAGAAAGAGAGAAGGTTAATGTTTCCACAACCTAGATTCTCTGTTGAGATTAGTTCTTGTGTAACCATGTCTTTTGAAAATAACACACCTATAATTCTCTTTGTGAAACTGTTAGAGTTCATTTTTAAAGCTTTGACTGTCTTTCATTCTCACAAATAACTGTCTCCATAGACAGATCTATATGACAAAAGAGCATTTCTTTGGGCCATCCGAAAATAGGAAGTTGTATTAACCAAACTGTATTTTTGAAAGGGAACAAGAAATTAGCAGCACACATAAAAATGTTGAATACATGATTAATTTAAACAATAAATGTTTAAGATACTCTTCATAAAAACTCATTCCTAGCGACCACATGGACCCATGCAAGCCATTTTCCTGGCATCAGTATAGAAACAGTTTGTCAATGTCTTCTTCATGGATGTTGTTTTGATTTCCCACTGTTCTGTCCATGTCTAGAAAAGCATCATTTATTAGAATGGAAAACAAATACTTTACCTTGAGCCATAGTTCCCTCTAAGCTGAGCAGTGAGCAATCGCTCACTTAAAAATCATCATCAACTCAGAGTTTTCCAAACCTGCCCAGAAGCCGAGAGGGAAAGAGTGAGAGGGAAGGAGAGAGAGAGGAAGAGAGGAAGAGAGAGAAACAGATAGAAAAAAGAGAGGAAGGAAAAGAGAAAGAAAAAGAATGGGAGTAAGGAAGAGAGAAAGAAAATCAAAATCTAGTTTGAAACTAGCTCAACTATTTAAGTGGCATTTTGATATTGATAGAGTTGCCCTATTATGAGCTCACTGTTATAGACACACAGTACAGTATTTTATTTTGAAATTCTCTGAGGCAAAACAGGGTGGGTTTTTTATTTGTTTGTTTGTTTGTTTGTTTATTTATTTGTTTATTTATTATTTCTGTGCTGCCCAGTCCCAAAGGGACTGCCGCTCAGACACTATACTTTTCCGCCCACCCCCCAAAAAAATTAGAGGGAACACTGCCTTGAGCCTATTGTACATTTATGCTAGTCTTTGGAAGTGTTAAAATAAAATTTTAACCTATTTCTGCCACATTGTGTAGGATAATATTGGGAACCATTAATTTCCCAACAGCCTATTGTTCCTGATAATAATTAGCCCACTCATAAATGCCAACAATATTTCAACTAAAAATAGTATTAGGATAGTTGGGAAAATCTTGAGACTTCCTGAAATGCTGAGTCCAGAATGACAAAAATAAGAATGAAAATTCAAGAAAAACATGCACTGTTCAGTATTTCTTTCCCAGAATGCCTTGAATTGATGAAAATTAGCTGATGCGAATAAAGGAAATCATGGTGGGGAAACAGGATTGGAAAAGAATCAAGGCTAAATAATTATTTTACCTGTCTCTACTTTTCATAGAAATAGACACTTTTTTCTGCCACATCTACTGCTTTTCTTAGCTGGCTATTGATTCATGGCCCACATTTTTAGCAAGCAAAAAGCATCTTTGTTCCTTTTCTATTTTTTAGTATGAATAGTTTATGATGTCCTCCAGCATTAAGGTCTTCTCCAGAGTTAGGCCTTTGCATAATGTCACACTACAAATCACCAGGCTCAAATAATCCAACTTCAGACATAATGTGTCTAAAGTAGGATAATTTGAGATTAGTCATAGATAGCTCAAGTGAGCACTCTTGGCTCATTTGTGAAAAATCTGGGTTGATTTATGCAATGATCCATCTGTTTGTTTTCTTGGACATCAGTGATATTCTCAAGAACCTCAATAGCCTTTATAGCCCCCTTCTTCCAAGTTCATGATATAGTGAATTCATAATTTTAAATGATTTGAAATCCTCCGACAGAATGCTAAAGTGTGGATAAAACTCTGGTTTCATTTAATGTGCACACAGTGAATATATTTAAGAATTACCTTAATTTACTACATCCAATTTTCTGTTTTGTTGTACCTTTCAGTTTAAATTGCTTTTTTAAAACTGCAAATTATTCAACGTCATTTAACACATTGTTCCTTTTGTTTTCTCCAGTGGCATAACATGCTGTTTTTTTAAATGTCACATAGATAAAGGTTTTGCGTAATGTTATTTATCTGTACGGCATTATCAATTTGATATTGCTTGTTCAAGCCCCTTCTTATTTAGAATGCCATTGTTTCCAACTACCATTTAATTCTATAAATATAACAAATTATACAGATAAGCACAACCCTTTTATTCTTAAACATTCTGATATTTTAACTCATGTTTTTATTAGAAAAGTATGTTTTGTAACTTGCACAATAAACCACATCAGGATATACAGTGCTGCTTTTATATGAATACATGAATATGGGTCTTTCCGTGCACACAACTGGCAATTATAATGCATTCTGTATATTTCCTACTTGATATATGGTAAAGGAAGAAGTAGAAGGTATCCTGTAAAATCCCATGCTTCAAACACTGCAAGCTCCCATTCAATTTAGAAACATGACACATTATGAAGAATGCCCTTCATGCATAATCATATTATTTTTAACAATAAAATAGACATACAGAGAAGGAATCATGTTAGCGTTTTGAATACCCACATTGATTCCAATCATAAATAGCCAAGGTATTAAGAGTTCCAGATCCTCATTGGCGATTTAGCAATTGTTCACAGCATCAGGGTGCAGTATTCACATCACATCTCAATGCTACTCATCAGACTATAACTTTCCAAATGAAGGAAAAGCAATAGTAGACCTAGCCCACATATATATTCCCATTAATTATGTACACTTTCAGCAATATATTAAACTTGTAAAAATATTTTGTTTGAAATATACACAATCACTTGCCAAGAAAGTCAATTACTATGACACAAATTACCAAGTACTTTATACTCAACATATTTATTGCTCCAATATTAATACCCTTGAATCATCTTGTCACAAATATAATCAAGACAGTATACAAAACACACACATACAGATGAACACATTTAAAAACTTTATTGAAACAATGGTAAATCCATTAATACACATATTGTTATTAGCATCAAATAAAGTAAGGATAATGATTTTTTTTTCCTGACCAAAAATAATATTCAGAATATTCAGGATAATCCAGTGCTCTAGGAACATCCAAATTTCACAATCTTGCACCATTAAATTGGATACATTTTCTCCCCAAAGTGATCTGCAAAGTGAAATGTCAAAATGAATGAACTTTCAGCTTGATTAGGAGTGTATTCTGAATTTATTGCAAATTTTATAATTATACAAACATTTGCTGTTCCAGAAATAAAGAATGAGAAAACTGTTAACCAACAAGATAAAAAAGGTAATGAAAGTGCTTGGACTTTTAAGTTAAAATGAAACAACTCAACACGGAAATGGTACATTGTTTAATGCATTGTTGTCATGAATATGCGGAAGGAAGCTATTTAGGATATTATAGTTATTCTATCAACCTCTGTCCAGATAAAAGTTCTCACACATCCACTTGTATAGTTCACATATTATACATGTGATTTGACACAAAAAAAATGTAAACCTTCCCTGGTACAGAGCTGAACGGATTGGATACTGTAGCCTAGAGGTTAATTCTTTGCCTTACAAGGCAAAGGCTGCAAGTTCAAGTCCAGTGAAGGTATTTTTTTTTTCAAATGTAGTGACCAGAGAACCGGTTCGGAGCATGGACCGCAGTTCATCACTGCTGGTTCGGCAAGTGGCACTGTATTTCCACTACCGTTTCTAAAAATCCCCTTTTGAACCCTTGCCATATAGTACACTCTGCCCCTGGAAGTTCAACAGGCCTCCCTCCACCTGTTAGTCTTCCATAAGGCTTTGGAGACCCAAAATTTTTCCAAAGTGCAGGGAGATTAGATGATCGAACATTACCATTAATTGATGCCAGATTTTTGTTTGCAATGTTTCAAAAGGTTGAATTTTATGGTTTTTAAAATGATTTTGAATAGTATTTTTTTTTAAACGATTGAGGAAAATTTATTGAGTTGAAAGATGGGTGGTTATATAAATATTTTAAATAAATAAAATTTAGTCAATCAGTCTATCAATTTCTATAGCACTCTCCCCCATCTCAGCCTAGGTACTTTAATTTGAAAACATTTCTAAAACTGTAAAACAGTTAAAGCAATTAAAAACAATTAAAACAATAAATAACTGGTATTTATTAGCAGAAAGCCCACTACTGCACAGCAAATTAGTGGGGTTATTGTCATAATATGCTACCTACCCACCAACCGGACAAATGTAACTATTTATGAATGCTTTGTAGCCTAATTAACTACAAAATAATTTGTCTGGTTATTATTTGTTTTTGCCATTCACAACGCATGTGAAAATCAGTTCCACAGTATGATTATAAATTGTGTAGAAAATCCTATAAATCCTTACCTAGAGGCCTCCTTTTAGTTATGTTTGGGAAGTAAAAAAAGAAAAACAGAATATGCATCTTTATTTATGCTGTCTTCACAAACACCTTGGTGGCTTTTTGGGTGGAATCTGGAAATAAGGCATGATTAAGAAAATTATTCAAATGGACTTGTCTAATATATAACCAGGAAATATAGAAATAACAGAGTTGGAAGGAACCTTTAGAGGTCTTCTACTCCAACCCACTGCTTAGCTAGGAAAGCCTACACTTCAGACAAATGGGCATCCAACATTGTGTTGGAGCATTCACAAATTCTGGAGGCAAGTTGTTCCACTGATTAATTGTTCTAACCATCAGGAAATTTATCCTTAGTTCTAAGTTGCTTTTCTTCTTGATTAGTTTCCACCCATTGCTTCTTGTTCTACCCTTAGGTGCTTTGGAGATTAGTTTGACTCCCACTTCTTTGTGTCATTGGAACATTGCTATCATGTCTCCCTTAGTCCTCTTTTTCATTAAACTAGACATGCCCAGTTTCTGCAACAGTTTTTCAGGTGAACCATCTGGGACAAAGCATTGCAGGCATTATGTTCTCTGACATATTTGTCTATCTTTTCCTTTTCTTTTTTAAATATTTCTGTTAAAACAGTAGTAGAAAAAGAAAAGAAAAAACTGCAGAATACATGAAAAGTGTTTAAAAATAAGGGGAAAATATAACAGTAAAAAATAAAAAATAAGACATAGAATATAATACATTGTTACAACACTAAGCAGTTACAATTCTATATATCAATGGTGGAGAACCTATGGCACGGGTGATACAGGTGGCACACGCAGCCATATCTGCTGGAATGCAAGCCATTGTCCTAGCTAAGCTCCAACGTGCATTTGTGTGCCACCCAGCTGGTTTTTGGCTTGCACAGAGGCTCTGGGAGGGCAATTTTGGCTTCCAGAGAGCCTCTGGTGGATGGGGGATGGGAGAGGCATTTTTACTCTCTGCCGGCTCTACAGAAGCCATTGGAGCCTGGGGAGGATGAAACGTGAGCCTACTGGGCCCACCAAAAATTGGGAAACAGGCCATTTCTGACCTCCATAGGGCCTCTGGGTAGGGGTGGAAAGCTGTTTTCGCCCTTCCCAGGCATTTAATTATGGGTGTGGGCACTCGTGCAGACGTGATAGCATGCAAGCATCCTCTTTCTGCACCCAAGGAAAAAAAGGTTCACCACCACTGTTATATACAATCATCCAACGTAAACATTATTCAAGTATATCTACATCTACATATATTTATTATACACATATGACTATGATGCTGTTTGCTTTTTAACTTGTTACACTTTGTATCTAAGAATTTCATATTTTATTATAGTTATTCAAGATCATATTATGCATGCATATTCATTGGAGAAATCAATGATGCTAAGAATGTTTGGTGGATAAAGATTAAGGGACAAGCAAAGAACCTACTGGTTTGATACCATCAAAACTGATACAAAGGTGAACGTCCAACAACTGAAAGAAACTGTGCTTCATGGGTAGCATGGAAAGCATTTGCCTATAATGTTGCTAAGAGTCAGACATGATTGAATGGTTAAAGCTAACTAACTATCCATACAAAGTCCATATCTATAAGTCATTCACTTACTAGTAGCAAGTATAATCACATCTTCATTCTATTGAGTAAATGAAGCGATACATTTACTGTATTTTTCCAAAGAAAAAGTCTCTTAGCTATAATACAGGTAAGACAATCAATTTATGTTGTCTATCTGTAAAATTCCATATACTAAGTAATTGGAAAGAATAGTTTATTCTCTTGAATATTCTTCAAATTTTAGCTCTTATCATAGAGTCACATTTAAATTGCCTACTACTTTCTTTCAAAACTTTGGAAGTACATAGAATATTTTTTAAAATATGTATTTTGAAAAAGTATTGTGCTTATTACATCTTCAACAAAATGTTGTCCTAGATAATCCTTTTCCATACAAAAGTAACAGAGCCCGATAAATTCTAAATATTATTTTCTTGTAGTATAATTAATTTACGTTCCATTTATACACTAGATATGGAAGTTAAAACACTCATCCATTTTCCAGCCAATATCAAATTCATTTACTGATAAAAATTATCAATAGAAACTAAAAATAGATTATATGCTTACAATCTTTCATAGACATCTTTTGCATCTTTATTACAGACACATTTATGGAATTGTACATAATTTGGTTGAATATAAACTGCTTTTATTTTCAGATGATATTCTTCTGTTTACTTATAAACCTCACTCTATTATTACAGTGTTAATGCAAATTATAGATGGCTTTAGAATATCAGGATATTTTATTAACTGATCTAAATCACAGTTCATGCTAAGAGGTGAAATGATGATTCTTATCCATTTCAGCAAAACCCATTCTGTATTTGTATCTAATCTACTAAATATTTAGGTATATGCATATTGAAAGGTTTAAGCTAGTCAGCAATATGTAATATAAATAAAATATATAAAGAAACCTCTTCATATATGGATAGCTGGCAGTCATTAAATCTGAGCCTTTGGGGTAAAGTGAATACTATTCCCAGATTAATTTACATTATGAGAGGATTCATGTTCAAATATTTTGAATTTTTTTCCAGAAAATAAACTATTCAAAAATTTTAATAGAGTTATTTGATTCAAAGAACATCAGGTAGTAGTGTGCTGTTACTGAATCAAATCACAGACAGTCTAAGAACTGGGTGTGTCTCTTTTTTCCTTTACACAAAGTCACAGATTAGACATCTGCATACATTTTGGACTCTAGTGCTCTATTTTACTCACATCCCAGCTGGGTTTTATAAGTGCCTGCTTTTGAAAATAGGCACTTATGCACAGCATGACAGCTGGCCAACAAGGAGTTTAATAATCCAAATTGGTCTAATGTTTGTCAAGATTGTATGCTTTGAATATTTGACAAAATCCTCTTTCCACATCAGACTGCCTTCTGAAAATTCTGCAAAGCAAAAAACATATCTACTGGATGCTGAGCAGTTAATGAATAACTCATTTCCATTAAATCAAGAAGCAAACAAATGCCGATTTCTGAACAATATTTTGTCCCTCTGTTACTAGGCACTGTTAGCTTTCTTGTAATCCCAAAGTCAATTTAATAAGTTTACCTACTCTAGATTCTTGTTCCTGATCTCTAAAAAGAACCACTCCACAGGGAATGTATTTATATTTATGCAATGTCCAAATATATTGCATATAGTGAAGGGCGGCAAACGTTTTACTACACACTGTGGCTGTGGCTTATTTTATGGGTGTGACTTGCTGGCCATGTGACCAGGTGGGAGTGCCTTGATGATCATGTGACCAGGAGGTATCTTAAAGGTCATCTGACTGGCCTAAAGGTGGCCAACTTGACGTCACTCATTTCAAGGGTTTGGGTTAGGGTGCCTGGCCTCTCCTCACCTCAAAGAGATACAATTTCCTTTTCTATTACTGAACATCCAAAATATACTATTTAATTCTATGTATATATGCCATATGCTTACATACATATTACACACAGGCACACAAAAATATACATTATCTACTATATAAAGTGTACGTACAAACACACAAGCATGCACAGCTAAAATTATACACATTCAATCTCATTTACTGCAATAGGAAAAACATACCTGACTATTCTGTCGGGCTCTCTGGTAGACTTCTCCCAAAAATTCACAGGTACAAATTTCAGACACACACACATTTGAAAATTCAAAACAATGTTCTTTATAATGAAAAGTCACTTAAACTAAGCCCTCTTTTGGTATAGCAAAGAGCACTCATCTCCAAACAAACTGGTAATTTGTACAAGTCCCTTATCAGTTCTGTGATACTTAGCTTGCAGCTGTGAGGTAATTCACAGTCCTTCTTCTTTCACAAAGTGAAACACACTTTGCTCTGGTTTAGTTTCAAAGCGGGGAAAAATCAGCACACAAAAGGTCAAAGTCAGTAAAGCAGTCACGAAACACAACAATCAGATAATCCTCCACAATGGCCAAACCCACAGGCTGCTCTTTATAGCAGCCTCACTAATTACCACAGCCCCACCCAACCACAGGTGGCCTCATTTTCTTTGATAATAATCTCTCAGTTGTTGTTGCCTATGCATCGCTCTCCGCATGTGTGGCTGTATCATTAACTCTTGTTCTGAATCCAAGGAGGAGTTAGATAATTGATCTCCTTCTGAGCTGTCTGTCCCACTCTCCTCCTCCCTGTCACTCATGTCTTCTTGGTCAGAGGAGCCTTCATCAGCAGATTCCACTGGGGGCAAAACAGGCCTGTAGAATGTGGATGTCTCCCCCACATCCACAGTCCTTGGGGCAGGAGCTGGGCCAGAGCTAACCACAACACTGACCAAAATTTTGCTACCAGTTCTGCATACCTGACCGTACCCGTAGGAGCCCATCACTGATTGCATGTGATATTTAAGGCACCATTACATTCATCCTTGTATTGTTTTATCATGGAGCTCAAGTCACAAATAAAGTGCCCACATGACTTCTTGCCATGTACCCCCATGTTATGAGCTATCTAAGGAGCTGCATGTAGGTAGAACAAGGTAATGTCATATTCACAGGAACCCTATCATTAAAGTAAAGAACAAAACAGAGCCTCTGTATCTGTCTTTCTCTCTTTTGCATACATGCACAAATATCACTCATGCAAAAACATAGGCACCTGCAGAGCCCACACTGTGTAATTCTTCAAGTCACATTCTGAAAGAAAGAACACTGTTGTATTCATACTGTATGTAGGGTAGAACTTTGAGGGTCATTTAAAGTAGGCAGCCATCAATTTTGTCAACAGCCCTTGAAAAAGAGAAACATCAAAAACACAATAATGTCAAGGAAATGAGACTTTTCAAATTGAAAACAATGAACTTCTAATCCCTGCTGTATTTTTGCAAATTTGAGAAGACGTCAACTGAATTCTTACAGATCATTTAATTGTGCTTTATAATCTATTATATAATTATGCCTTGTCATTCATAGGTTTATTAACATATTTTCATTTTTATCGAACACTGTGACCATGAACAAATATTTCCAGAAGGCATGAATTGTTTTGTCACATATCACTTTTTTCACATGATAATTGGTGTGTGGGGGGTGTCTGTGTGTGAGCTAGCTTATATTCTACATCTGCAACATCTTTCAAGCATTTTTTAAATTTCAATTTATATTGAAGTATTAAAAAAAATTCAGGAGTGAGTCAACGAACAAAATAATTAGAGGATAGCTTATTACTGAGTGATCACTGGAAATGTGCTTCATTCTTGTCATTTGTAGAAATAATTTTAAAATTAAGCAAGAATATAGCAAATCATATTGAGTGATGGATTTTAGAATCTAATTTATCAATGTGTATGATTACTGATAGTACCACTCCCTCTCCCTCCCTCTCTCCCTCTCTTCCCACCTATCTATCTACCTACCTACCTACCTATCTATCTATCTATCGATCCATCCACCCATCCATCCATCTATCTATATTTATATCTATCATCTTTCTGTAACAGAAGATCCATTAGAATAGAATAGAATAGAATAGAATTTTTATTGGCCAAGTGTGATTGGACACACAAGGAATTTGTCTTGGTGCATATGCTCTCAGCGTACATAAAATAAAATATACATTTGTCAAGAATCATATGGTACAACACTTAATTATTGTCATAGGGGTCAAATAAGCAATGAAGAAGCAATATTAATAAAAATCTTAGGATATAAGCAACAAGTTATAGTTATACAGTCAACATGGGAGGAAAAGGGTGAAAGGAATGATGAGAAAAACTAGTAGAATAGAAGTGCAGATTTAGTAGAAAGTCTGACAGTGTTGAGGGAATTATTTGTGATGGCGTTCGGAAAAAAACTGTTCTTGTGTCTAGTTGTCTTGGTGTGCAGTGCTCTGTAGCGACGTTTTGAGGGTAGGAGTTGAAACAATTTGTGTCCAGGATGTGAGGGGTCAGTAAATATTTTCCCCGTCCTCTTTTTGACTCATGCAGTATACAGGTCCTCAATGGAAGGCAGGTTGGCAGCAATTGTTTTTTCTGCAGTTCTGATTATCCTCTGAAGTCTGTGTCGATCCTGTTGGGTTACAGCACCAAACCAGACAGTTATAGAGGTGCAGATGACAGACTCAATGATTCCTCTGTAGAACTGTATCAGCAGCTCCTTGGGCAGTTTGAGCTTCCCGAGCTGGTGCAGAAAGAACATTCTTTGTTGTGCTGTTTTGATGATGTTTTTGATGTTAGGTGACCATTTTAGGTCTTGAGATGTGATAGAACCTAAAAATTTGAAGGTCTCTACTGTTGATACTGTGTTGTCTAGTATTGTGAGAGGTGGAAGGGTGGAAGGGTTTCTCTTAAAGTCTACCACCATTTCTACGGTTTTGAGTGTGTTCAGTTCTAGATTGTTCTGGTCACACCACAAGGATAGTTGTTCAACTTCCCGTCTGTATGCGGATTCATCATTGTCTCGAATGAGTCCGATCACTGTTTATGATTATGTTTATGATTATGAAGTAAAGTTAATTTAATTCAGTAGAACATATCAACAGGCAAGTGGATATAAGTCTGGAGTTTAAATTGCCATTTCAATCTATGAAATATCTAACAATTTAATATCAATTTTTTAAAACACAAAGAAAATGATTGACAAAAGGATTATACAAGTCTACTTTTAATGACTCCTGCAATATTCAAGCTTCCAATTCTACAATTTTATTCATATTATCAGGACTGTTAGTGGACACAGAGAGATAGAGACAGAGATGTGGGTAATAGAATAGTTCATTCATTTAGTAAATCAATTGAAATAAAACCATATTTTATGAATTGTATGAAACAAGAAGGAATTTCCTGACAGAACAATTAATCAGTGAGATGACTTTCTTCCAGAAGTTATGAGTGTTCCAATACTGGAAGTTTTTATGAAGAGATTAGACAATAATTTGTCTGAAATGGTATGGAGCTTCTCTCTTGAAAAGACGGTTAAACTAGAAGATCTACAAGGTCCTTCCAATTCTGTTATTCTGTTAAGGCACAAAATACTTTTTAAAATTCTCTGACATGTTTTTTTTAAAGATTTTGTAAATGAATTGCCCAGAAAAGGAAATAATAATATTTTTTCATGTGGGAAACCAAGGAGAATGAATTCTTGGAGAAAGGGCATGACATGCTGTTGTGGTTAGCTCTGGTCCAGCTCCTTCCCCAAGGAATGTGCAGGTGGATGTGGGGGAGACATTCACATGCCGCAGGCCTGTTTTGCTCCTGATGGAATCTGCAGATGAAGCCTCCTCTGACCAAGGAAGCATGAGTGACAGGGAAGAGGGGAGTTTGGCAGACAGCCCAGGAGGAGATCAATCATCTGTATCATCCTTGGATTCTGAACAAGAATTAATGACACACCCATGCATGCGTAGAGTGATGCATAGGAGACAACAACTGAAGGATTATTACAAGAGAAAATGAGGCCACCTGTGGTTGGGTGGGGCTCCAGTAATTAGGGCTGCTGCTATAAATAGCAGCGTGTGGGTTTGGCCATTTTGAAAGAGTATCTGATCGCGTGTTGCTGTGTTCTGGACTTTGCTTGTTGATTTTTCACGCCTTTGAAACCAAAGCAGAGCAATGTGTGTGTGTGTGTGTCTCACTTCGTTGGAAGAAGAAAGGGTGTGAAGTTTCTTCACAGCTGCTAGCTAAGTACTTAATGACTGCTTAAGGGAAATTGTACAGACTACCCAGTTATTTTGGGACGAGTGCTCTTTGCAATATAAAAAGTGCTTAGTTTATTTTGAATTTTGTGATAAAGAACATTGTTTTGAATTTTCAAACGTGTGTGTGTCTGCAATTTGTACCCTTGAATTTTCGGGAGGCTCCTATCAGAGAGCCCATCAGAACACATACCATATCCTCCTTGGCCATATCATAGCTAAATGGATATAAATTCACATTGCAAACAGACCTATAAAGCAAATTCTGTATCAGTCTCAATGATTTTTATTAGGAATCATGTGCATCTACAGGGGACAGCTAATGTAACATAAATGGTGATATTATCTCACAAATTACACTTTACATGTCATTTATGTTATGATATGATTCAAATTATATAGTGTGGGTTTAATTTTTTATTTTCCAGAGAAAAAATGGAAATTGAATTTTCCAACACAAAATTCTCTCCCTGCTCCCCCTCCCCCTTCTGCTTCCTCTTCCCTCCCTTCATCTCTCTCTGCCAGATTTTAATGGCTCTGTCTTCATCTACTTTCTCTAATATGCTATTCTCTAAATATGTTTGGAGTACAATTCCCTGGATTCCCAATGCATAAGATGCGAAAGATGATGAATCTGAACTGAATTCTATCAGCACATAAGGATAATGAGAAGAAAGGCAGATGTAAAATATATAATTTAAAATTTAAAAAAGTTCTATGCATAGTAAGTTCTATGTAAACTTCCTGCTGAGTGCATTAAATTGGAGACTGTATTTGCCGTCATAGCTGTACTACCCAGCTTTCTGTCCTTTTGAGCATTAAGAAAATTTTCTGATCAAATGGGTTGTATTAAATTAAGTATTACAATTAAGAAGGCTCATAATTGCACTCAGGCAAGCTAAATTCTAGATATGCATGCAGAATTTTATTTAAATTGAAAAGGTGATTCTTAGTTAGTGTGTGATAGACTTAAACTTAAGAGTTTATTTTCTTCTTGTCATTTCCTGGTTCTCAAGGAAAATTTCTTGGTGTACAAGGAAAAAAAGTAAGTTCAAACGTCTCAGCTCATCTGCACAGCTAATTTTTTTTCTATTGATTTTTGAATCAAAATGAATTTGGTTGTTTTAAAAGATAAACAGATAAAAATCTAATGTCAGATTGTGAGAGAATATCTTTAGCACAAGGAGAGGAATATTAAAATGTATTGAACGTTTTCTCTATTCCAATTGTTATGGAGAAAATCTGTGTTCCACTTCATTTCTGTAATCTCCCACCCATCAAATCTATTAATGCTAAAAATGCAAATCAACAAGCTGTTTAAGGCTGACAAGAATATATATTCAGTAATGGCATTCCTCTTGGCTAAGACATTAAGGTTAAGCTATACATAATTGCCACACTGGACTTTTATGCATGTGAAATTTCTTCTTTACATTATCCCATTGTAAAAGACATTTATAGCTAAGGTTGTTTGCAGGAGAGGTCAAAAAAGCCAAGGTGGCAACTCTGGGAGTAAGATTGCATTTGCCATTTTTAACTCTCTCTTTTTAACATCCTCCTGTGGCTCTTCTGTTTCCAACACTAATATTCTTAAAGTATCCCTAGATTACTGAATTCCTAGATTACTAGGAGTGTGAGTGAGAGTATGTATGCTGCCTGGGTTTTATTACTGTTTTATATTGTTTCTATGTATTGTTTTTATTCATTGGAAGCCGCCCAGAAGCCTTCTGGAGTTGGGCGGCATACAATCAATCAATCAATCAATCAATCAATCAATCGTAAGTAAGTAGGTAGGTAAGTAAAGTGGAAAGAAAGCCATGCCTCAGTAGAAAGTGGAATTTCCTGCCTTAATGTGTCTCCTGATCCTATATATCTAATTTGTAGAAGTTTTTTTAAAATCATTCCTTAGATGGGTGGGTTTGCAATATAAAGCTCTGTACAAGCCATCCAGCACAGAAGCTTCTTGGGAATGGTGTGAATTACATAATTTATGTCATTACATGATGATGAAATGATGCACATACTGTCATTTTCTTCCTTTGATTACTTTAGAATTAGAATTAGAAACAAAAGTTCCTGCTCACTCAATATTTATTCATTCATTCATTCATTCATTCATTCAATTTTTATGCCGCCCTTCTCCTTAGACTCAGTGCAGTTTACAACATATTAGCAATAGCACTTTTTAACAGAGCCAGCATATTGCCCCCACAAACCAGATACTCATTTTACCCACCTCAGAAGGATGGAAGGCTGAGCCAACCTTGAGCCGGTGATGAGATTTGAACCGCTGACCTAGGGATCTACAGTCAGCTTCAGTGGACTGCAGTATAACACTCTGCCTGCTGCGCCACCCCAGCCCCTTTATAATCCAAGTAGAAGATTATAAATACATAAATGTGAGGTAGATGATTCTAGCATTGCTTTCTATTTAATCATAGTGGGCTTCCCACATTAGCATAGAATTGAATTGGATGACTTTTTGAAACTTAAATGTCGTCTGAGCAGTAACTATTTATAAATGTCGTCTGAGCAGTAACTATTTATAAATTCTATCGTCCTCCTCTTCAACCCATCATCATCATCATCAAAGTTTAGTAGTTAAACTTTTGGACAGGAACTAGGGACACTATAGTATCTAACTTCAGATATAGAAATAGAGATTTTGTGCCAGTTGTTCTTTCAGCCCATTCTATCCCACATAATTGTTATGGAGATAAATTCAAGGAGAACATGGTATGTAAGCCACCCAGAAACCCTTTAGGAAAGTCTTTAGGAAGTGATATAATTAATTTGACCCTTGCACCCAAAGGTAATCATTATTATACTTTGTGCTATTTTCTCCTCCTCTTCCTCCTCCTCCTCCCACCTCTTCTTTCTCTTTCTCTTCCTCTTCCTCCTCATTTTTCTCTTTCTCCTCCCCTCTCTCTGTCTTGTTCTTCTTTCTCCTCCTCCTCTTTCTTTTTTACCATTTCAGGTGTTGAAGGAGATACAAAGTTCTGGTTCTTGCATTTCTGTTGCAGTGTGTTTTCTCAGGCAAACCACATGTCCAAGTTGTAAGAGGACAAAGTAAGGGACTGCTAGGATTGGGTGAAGTATGTCATGGCCTTGTGCCACCGAACTGCTACTGCAGCCATGAAAGCATCCTGGACCATCCTGAAATGACCTGGCACCAGAGGGTCTGCAGAAGCAAACCAGCTATGGATAATATATTGCTCCAGAAATTACAAGGCGATACATATGGACTGATCTATTATATACTGCTCTGAAATCATTAAGGCAGAATCTAAATACACAGTTCTCTATATTAATTTGCAGATCTGAAGATTTCATAACCCTGGAAAGTATATGACCTGCATCATATAGAGAGGACAGGTGTGCATGTATATGACACCTCAATCTTCTGGAGAAATTGACCTAACTGAATCAGAATTGATAAAAGTTTGATGGAATTTCATTATCTTCCCCATTTTGTTGTGTCTCTTTATTTCAGAAATATCAGAAATCTCTTTTCCATTTATTTTTGAGATGTTTAAAGTAACTCGAGGGAAATCCGAAAGCTATGAATACAAATTGTTCAGAAAATGAGAAGAAATCTGAATCAACCTTAAAGATATGTTTGTTAAAAACAATCCCCTGCACTCAGAATTCTGATTTTTTACAATTTCTCATTATGGGATTGGTCAATGATATATGCAGGACAAATTTACAAAAATGACCCAGAAAATTGGTTTCTGTTTATTTTATTTCTTTAAAGCAGTGATAGCTTTTTCAGGCCTTCTTGAAAAAATGCAAAAAGATGTTACCTTTTAATAGTAATTGTTTTTCCACCAATTGCCTATTTCCCCATCCCACCATCACCACGAGTAAGTAGATCCTAAGTAGAAAATATCCAAAGGGAAATGATGTTAAAAGTTTGTCCTCAACTCTTCTTGCATCAGGCAAAAGTTTGGACTTGATGACCTCCCATCTAGTTCTGAGAAGCTATGAATTTGCATTAGATTCCCAACAATTCATCCTACCAGACAAAACAGAAGTATCTCTAAATTATGGACTATTCTGAGATTAGAGAAGATACTATTTAAAAAAATCAAGTTTCAAAGAATAATACTGCCCCCTTCTGGCTGTATTCTCCACCCAGATTGATAGCATATGAAAAATCATTAAACAATGATTGCACTCTATTTTATTATATTAGACTACAATATAAAAAGCTGGTGTAAACATAAAGTAATATATCATTGTCTACATTTCTGTTTATAGAAAAGTAAATGAAGAAATCACATGAAGGGAAGTGATAAATTGAAATTGATTGCTAGATTACTTCCAACAATTTATATATTACTCCTATAGCAAGTGAAAGACAAATAAATCATATTGAAGAACATTTTAAGGGAAATAATATTGGCATGATTTTCCCCCTTCAAAGCACTAAAACAATTAGTATTTATTCATAAAACAGAGCTGGGGAACACTCCATATAATTCCATATAATTCCATATAATTCTACAAAGCAAAGCAAAATTCAAGTGTAAATCAAATACTCAATTTAATGAATTATTTAAATCTGATAATATAGGAATATATGTATCTTGAAAGTACCCAAGTACCCAAGTACCCAACCAAGTTGACCCTGGTGCCTTTTTACAAAGTTTTGAAGACAGAGTTTAAGATGAATTTTTGAAGAAGACAGCAGGTAAATCAACAACTTGGAAGGAACAATATAACAGATGCTCTCTTTCTTAATATTATCAACTAATAAAGAGAATATTTGTAGCTCAGGGTTGAAATGAGAAGCCCTTGGTGCTCTTTGAACTTGGCTGTTTGCTTGTAGAAATTTTCATTAGGTTAACTTCATGAGCGCTATGATATTTCATTACCCAAAAGAAGTTAACATTATCAGTGTTAGGTCTAGCATCGATGATGTTATCTACAGTAGTTTGGGTAATGAAACATGTGCAAGAAAACAACCAAATTCAAATAGCACCAAGGACCCATCATATCACTAAACTTTTGCTTGTGAATTCAAATTCTTTGGAAAGAGCTCCCATTACCAAGACTTAGGCAACCACCTCAAGCAACAAAATCAGTCCAGCTGTTTTCATAGGATGAAAGTAAGAACCATGTGTCATACTAACTATATCACTTTTCTCCACTTACCTCTTATCCTTGTATGGGATGGAAGATTGCATTATCAAGTAAAATTCAATTGAAAATCTAATCAGCTTCTGTATCTGGTGGAAGAAAAGGAAGAAGTCTTCGGAGATGGGCGGCATACAAATCCAAATAATAAATAAATAAAGAAGGCATCGACCCGTTGTGTTTAGTAAGGTTATCATCAGGGAATAGGCAGTTACAGGTAGTCCTTGTTTAGTGACTGCCTCTTTTGACAACCATTTCAGTTTTGACAGTGATAAAAAGTAAGCTTATGATTCGCCCTCATGTTTATGACTTTCGCAGGTCTGTAAAGTGAAGGAAAGCGGAAGTAAGATCATAAGCACATTTGCAGAGTCACTTAGTTGTTGCTTCCAATTGTTATTACTAAGCAAGGACTAATTGTACGAATTTATTCCTCTAATCATGCAGCCATATGAATCAGTAAAAAACAATAACAGGAAAAGAGAATAATATTCAATAAGTAAATAAACCATAATATACAGATTATACGGGTTGGAAATGAAACTGCAATTATACTGGAAGTGATTGAAAAATAATTATACAGCAAACAAATGTAGTACTGTTCAAGAAATTAACTAACAAGCTTCAGCATTTCAGTCCTGTTAATGATACCTATGATGCCACAGGACAAGCAGAATGTGGGACTCATAAGGTTTTTTTTGCAGCAAATGGGAAATTAGTTGTTTGCTAAAAATGCCTTAGGACAAATGACTATGTCTTAATGTTATCAAGCATTCCCTGACAGTTCTTGCTGTGGAACTCCTAGCTGTTTTTCCACCTGGAAGAATGTGATAAGTGCAATTTATTCTTTTAATTATAATTCATTGTCATTCTACAACTAATGCTTAAACATCCTTACCACCACGTTCTGCCACAAAATTAGAATGCTATGCTTTCTCAGTAGTTCAGGTGATGAAACTTGTAACAAGGTATTTTCTATAAATTATGTTGGACCATTGGGGGTCTGAGAAAACCCATGGCTTAGATTATGTTTCTCTAAGAGCACTATCCTAAATGCAGTTTTAGGAATTTATATTCCATTGAAATTTTAATACACTAGGGATCAAAGCCTATCCTGCTTTTTCCCACTGGCTGCTACACTGTGAATCATTCTTTAAAGCAAAGGATTACATTCTACTATCTATTTCAACACAGCTCATATTACCATAAGAAACAAAATTGTATCTATGGGGCAGAAGAAGCAGAGTTTTACAGTACTTTGAAGCAAAATCTCTTGGAAATGGGATAGTAGACAAGGCATTAAGACAGAAGCATTGAAGAACAAACTTTAGCAATGCTTAGAAAGGATGATAGTTTGGGGAGAAAATCTCATACATTTGCATATTGTATACTATAATAGCACAAAATATAAGATATAACATTGAGTGTCTTCCAGCATTCAGACAAATACACCTATTGGTCATATATTAGGCTAATACAGGGGTAGGCAAAGTTGGCTCTTCTATGACATGTGGACTTCAACTTCCAGAATTCCTTAGCTAGCATGATTGGCTTAGGAATTGTGTCAGATGCAGAAATAAGTACACGGACTACAGAGCTAGGATTTATGGGTCACTTTATTAATTCAAACCTGGACCTACAGAGGAAAACCAAAAGGGAGCGGTACTTCAGGTCCAAACATTCTTGGACAACTATGGGCGAAGCTCCTTGCTGAGCAAGGGAAGGTTGCCCTTACCTTTGGCCTTGAAGTTGACCTTCCCTTGCTGTCTGTCATGCTCCAGCTTGTTGCCTGTAGGCCTGCAGTAGGTGAGCACCAAAGCACCCCCTCCCCAACACCAGAGCCTGGGTAGGCCTTGGGCTTCTGGAAAGGGGCAGCCCACCACCTTTCAAAAGGTGCCCAAAGGGAAATCATGCAGTTGCTGTTAGCCCCATTTTCCACCCCATGCCGCCTTTCCTAGTGACCAAAGGGATTAACATAGTCCTGCTGTACAACCTGCTAGACACCCCCTAATCTTTCCCATCTCCAGTTCCCAGTGTGGAGTAAGCAAAAAACCAGCTGAAACATAAAAGGTGTTATAGCCACCAAAAATTCCTACTCGGCCCCCGAAGGCGACCACTAGTCACACTGCAACTAAGGGGAAGGCAGGCAGGTGCCTTCAAACAGGGCCAACAATTAAACCTGAAGAGGACGGGAAGCGGCGAGCTGCTCCCTTTTATATCAGGACTTGCCGCTGGCCCATATATTGGGTGTTGGGCATGCTGGGTGGTCACACGCATTCTTATGCGAACATCCCATCCCTGCCTTTGGCAGCAGTGACCGAGTGCTTCCAGTCCCACCACAAATGCCAGCCAGCTTCGAGCATCCAGCCTCTCAATTCTGGGAGTTGAAGTCCACATGTCATAGAAGATCCATTTTTGCCTACCCATGGGCTAATAAATCAGTCACCAATTTGCTCTACAGCAGTGGTATCAAACTTGCATTGTCAAGAGGGCGTCACATAACATATCAGAGCTAAACCGGCCATGGACGTGGCCAGAGTGTGACACATCTGGCCTGCAGGCTGAGAGTTTGACAGTCCTGCTTTAGAGCTAAGGACCAGTCTCTCGATCATATAGTTAATGTGAATGACTGGTCACTATCATAAAAAAATGCACCAATAATCCATATTCCTAAATTCTTAACAATGTCTCCCAGTCTACTAAATGTGCAAAGAAATGATAACAGAGCTACAAATGTATAGCACTGAAGGCTGCCCAGAGGTCTAAATTAGCCAGCAAAGAAAGACCTTTTAGAAGCAACCAGGTCAAAAACTCAGTTCTTATTGCCAATGGCTAGCCAAGTACTCAACGGAAAGCTTTTCTGCATGTAAATTTACTAGAAGACCTCCAAGATCTCTTCCAACTCTATTATTCTGTAGGCTGTGATCCTCTATGGATCAAGTATGGTATTGCTTGGCACAAGCCCATATATACCTTGGAGTCCATAAATGTCTCCTGAACTCTACCCAACTAGCTCTGATTCTAGGACATAAAGTCACCCAATAAAAACAGGCATAGGAGCTCAAACACCAGCCCACAGGTCAGATCAATTGAGTAGGGATCACGCAGGAACAGATAAGCAATACAGCAATAGGACGCATACTAGTACTTTATTCCTATAACCCAGTTTAATGTCTAGCTTCCACTCTTAAGCAGAGTCCCTGGATATAGACAAACTGCCTTCTTGAACTTCAGTCTACAATTCCCATAGTTCTCAGCATTTCTAATACACATGAAAGTGACTCACTTGGGAAAGTCATTTAAAAATATCTCAGCAAGGCACACTAAACCATCTATTTAAAAGATACAAGCTCTTATTCTTTTTTTCAAAAAACCCTTTTACTAGCCCATAATCCAGTTTGCTTTATAAAATAAAGACTATTGATGTTCTTTTCAACTAACAACAGAGTTTATTATTTTGTGTGGGGGGGGGGAGTACCCAGAGAACTGTTATCTAAAATGAAAATAAATAGCAATCATTATTTGTGTTGAACAAATTAAAATATTCATTACTAGTAATCTATATCCCTTTGAGAGAAATAGTCATATTTTTTCAGACTCTTAGTTTTTGGAGCTGATTGAACTATTTAATATCAAATATCCTTGGAACAAATTTAATCTATGTACAAAGAACCCCAAATTACAGAGTGCGAAAGCATTCAACCCTAGATAATTCTAATACATATATTTCCATTTCCACAATAGTTCATGTTTTTGTATTAAGTAAGCCAAAACATGTTAGGACTTGAGCCCAACATGACAGTTTAACATGGGTAGGAAGTTAGCATCCAACCTCTCCTAGGAAATATTAAAAGGGAAGAATATTATATTTCCCTGGATGAGAAAAGGAGAAACATGTTTTTAAAGACAAAACAGTTTCCTGCAGCTCTCTTCTGCCCCCTTCAGCTCCACGGTGATGGGATTAAGACCTGGACCTCAGGACAGGATAAGATTAGCCCTCTCCCAATCTCACCATATGGCACCTGGGAAGATTATATAATTCAGCAAGATTCAACCATGCTTGGGACTCAAAACATAACCTACAACGTTATCCCTGCATGGCCACATGGGACTTTGACAACTAATCAGAATACCAGCTCAAATTCAAAAGCCCAGAGAGGGCATAAATGTAGGCACTCTTAGCATCTCTTCCCTTTTTTGCCCAGGACCTCAAAATATGTGTTCCTGCCCACCATTATAAACCATCTTTCCAATCAGCTGCCATGTTTCCTGTGTCTTTATCTCCACCTGGAACTGAACCCATGTGGACATTTCTTCCATCCTAAGAAACAATGGACTATAAAGTTTCTGAGCATTAACTATTCCACATATTCTATCCCAAGCACACAAAAAAACACAATTTCCCTTACTAAAACAAGGAAATGAAGGATGCACAACATGCAGCAAGGGTTGGTCCAGGACTTCTGGAATTCTCTAGAAACGATCATTTCAAGATTGGTGAGTTTTGCACATCCCTATTATTTTTCTAAGGTACGTAATTGGCTACAACATGCTGTTTTTAGTCTTTTGTGATTATTTTTATCATACTGAATTTTCATATCATGTTACTCACTGCCTCAAGCTTGTAGGGATTAAGTGAATAAGATGACTAAATAAACAAGTGAAATGAATTTTAAGGAGAGAGCAGCTTCGTTCTCATTTTCTGTATATGGGTAATATAAATACAAAATCTTAGCTACGGATATGAGAGTCATCTGAAAAGGTCAGGAGCTCCTCCCTGTATTAGAGACTCTAAACACATAATATGAGATTGTATTATTTGTAACATGTATCTCATTTGCAAGAAAAGAAGACTTTCTGTAAATCATGGCTATATATATTTACTGTATATATATTTACTGTATATTTCCTTTCCTTCTCTCCCTCTTCTCTCTCTCTCTCACACACACACTGTACAGTCACCCACCCATTTATTTCATTCAGAAAAAGGTCTAAACCAAGGGTGTCCAACCTTGGCAACTTTAAGACATGTGGACTTCAACTCCTAAAATTAATGGGAGTGGCTTGCTAGTGAATTCTGGGAATTGAAGTCTACAAGTCTAGAATAAAATCCAGTCACCCCCGAGCACTGAAGCAGGTTTGTTATCCTGCAAATTGTCACTTTAATCAGCAAAACTCTCTGAGAAAAGCTTGTTTTTAAAGACAAAAACAAAACAAGTATAATTTGCAACAATTTTATTGATAGACCAGAGATAGCCAATAAAGAGAAGACTGCAACTATGCACACTGTTGGAATAGAAAGAGTTTTCCCCTCAGCTTCAAAGAGATTAGTACAGTATTCTGACACAATACCCATCAAGATATAGGAACAGAATTGTATTAAGCACTGCTCATTGAGCAGTGCTTAGCAGCTAGAGAGATATTA
The DNA here is from genome assembly GCF_031021105.1 of Erythrolamprus reginae. NCBI lineage: Eukaryota > Metazoa > Chordata > Lepidosauria > Squamata > Dipsadidae > Erythrolamprus > Erythrolamprus reginae. The sequence goes on along the minus strand of NC_091951.1, from coordinate 301,548,359 downwards.
TGGGCAAAATGATCCCATACGTTTCTAATTGTGGGGTTTCTTGTAAATCACAAAACTGTCAATGCACTTGGGAAATTTCATAACAGCTTCTTCTATTATTGCTCCCACTAGACTATTTTTTGTTTGGGAATAGCATACCTGGACAAGTACTTTCAGTTCTGGAGACTACTGTTCAAGGCTGATATTGACAATGTGGTAAGTGATAAGCGAATGCCTGGAAGGTAAATGATAGGTTAGCAAGTTGAAGAAATTAGACCCTATGCCTGTAGCATAAAAGTGAAATAAGGCCAATTTTTGTTGGTGGTGGTCTTGAAGTGGGTTCAGGTGGTATTATGCAATTTCTCACTAATTACCTCTGTTGCTACTACCACCTGTTGTGTCCTTGCGCCAGTGTCATAACTTATTTTTAGGAAGAAGGAAAGTGGTAGCAGAAAACATAGCACTTCCCAGAACTTCTTTAATCCAGGAATTTTTGGTGCTACTATTGGATTTGAAGATCTGGTCCTTTCCATTTCTACAGGCTGATGTTTCTCAACCTCAGCAACATGAAGATGAGTGGACTTCAGCTCCCAGAATTTCCCAGCCAACCATACTGAGGTCCACCCATCTAAGTTCCTGATGTGGAGAAACTGTCAACCCTGAAGCTGGCCTAACTGTGGCCATTTTCTTTTTGTAGCTTTCCTCTGAGGAGGCTTCTTGAATGGTGCAAATGGGGAGAGTGCAGAGATAGCTGGGGTATTGTAACCTAAATACAATTCAAGGATGTCCATGCAGGTGTTTGAGAGGTGGAAACTGAGGCCACCTCAGAACTGGACTATATGATGATTGAGTCATTTGACTGGAGATTGGGGTGTATGTGACAAAGTTTTACATACAATTGAGTGTAAAACAGGCACCAACTTAGAATTGGTTTTCCACCAAGTCTCTGCCAATTTGATACGTTCCTATAAAATGTTCTTTGAGGAATATGCCTGCCTCGGAGTTCTCATTTAAGGGGATGTATTACAGTGGTACCTATACCTACAAACACCTCTACTTACGAACTTTTCTAGATAGGAACTGGATGTTCAAGATTTTTTTGCCTCTTCTCAAGAACCATTTTCTACTTACAAACCCGAGCCTCCAAAACTGTAACTGGAAAAGGCAGGGAGAAGCCTCCTTGGGACCTCTCTAAGGATCTCCTGGGAGGAAACAGAGCCTCCACCCTCCTTGTTGATTCCCCAATAGCATGCATTATTTGATTTTAAATTGATTCCTATGGGAAAAATTGCTTCTTACAAAGTTTTCTAGAACCTGGTCACGGAATGAATTAAGTTCGTAAGTAGAGGTACCACTGTACTTGGAATCTTGATAGAAACACTGCTAGACTGTATATCATATTGCTGATGATGCAGCCTCAAGGCTTGCTCCCAGGAGGAACTCAAATAAGCTTTTGTAAATCCTAAAGGACAGTCACCCAGAACATGAATCAAACATGTGTAATGTTTACTATTCACCCCCAAAATGAAGCACCTAGCTTATGCTCTGCACCTGCAAATCTCAACCATGCCTTTTAAAATTTGATTTCTTGATTCTTAAGTTGGTCACAGTTTTTCATCCATACTTACATTTTCCTTGGTAAAACAGAGAGATGAGTTTCTTGCACCATGCAAGTGATATGGCAAAGAATAAAGAGGAATATGAAGAGTTCCACTCAATTTGAGTGTTGTAAATCATTCATGTAAGTAGTTGCATGCTTCCACTCATCTAAATACAATATGTATTTTCCATATTGTCACAGTTTCTACCCATCTAGTAATATATGATTTTCCTGCCAAGACTGCTAAACTAAACTAAAGTCAGTAAGTGCCCTGAAAATGATCCAGAAGTCGCTCTTGATTGATATAATATTCTGCTAGTAATTTTTAAATAACAGAAGGCTTGTTTTTCCCCGCAACTGTTCAGAAACCAAGCTAAGTTTAGCAGCTTAAAATAAATATGTTCCTTTTCTATTTAATTTCCATATTTAAATTAACTAGAAGGCACTAGAAAGTCAACAGCAGAGTTAATTTTATGTCACAGTTCCAGGCCTTATGAAGGGAAGAGAGGATTTCTTCCCCAAATATAACTTTGGTTGTCCATCGAAACCCTCTTCCAATGTACATTCAGATGTAAAGCTCAAGGCATGGCTACATTTCTTGATCTCCTTGAAATAGCAACAGCCTATTACCTCTAACTTCAGAATATGTACTTTGCAGTCATCCATTGTTTCTTTCTATAATTAGGAAATACATTGAGCAGAGTTTCAGAATATCATGTATCACACATTCTCATTTGTAATGCCCTTTTCCTAGTATGACAGGCAAACTTTTTTCAGCCAAGAGCTATGATTTTAAAAAGCCATAGGATACATCATCTTAGTAAGGGTTAGGCTGGCATTTTCAGCCTGCTTGGGGAATTTAGTCTTAACCTGAGTAAAGATTTCATATAGGTATTTTCAAATTTATTTTCACATGCAAGAAGGAGACTGGATTGGGTGAAATGCTACCAGTTAGGCCTGGTTTGCCCCAGGGGAACTAAACATCTCCCCCTGGGCACATTTAATTTATACATGGTATGCCTGTGTGTGTGTCTGTTAATATATGGGGTTTTTTAAATCTTTAAATATTTTAATTAATTGAATTATTTATGATTTGTTTTACACTTGTTGTGAGCCGCCCCGAGTCTTCGGAGAGGGGCGGCATACAAATCCAAATAATAAATAAATGAATGAATAAATAAATAAATTTATTTATTTATTAAATTTGTCTGCCACCCCTCTCCGTAGACTTGTAGACTTCCTGTTCACCAAACCAGTAGTAAGAAATGCTTTTAAAAAGTTTTTTTTAAATGTTCCGAGGATCGGGTGGCACAGCTGATTGTCACAGCTGATGCACCTTTTTAAAAACTTTAAAAAAAACATGTTTCACTACCTATTCACCCAATCTATGACTCTGTGAGGTCCCTGCTTGTTCTAGAGGCCTTTGTGTGAAGTCCAGTTGCTTCTGCATTGTGTGTGAGTAAGTTGTGTAGGAATCAGTTGTGTAACTTACGTTGTTTGTGTGTGAAGTGTAAAAGTTGGCTTTTGAGATCTTTGTGGCTTTGTGAGATTCCTGCTTGTTACAGGGGTCATTTTGTGTGAGGTCCTGCTCCTTCTGCATTGTGTGTGAGTCAGTTGCATAGCTTTTGGGTTACTTTTGTGTGTGAAGTGTGAAAGTTGGTTTTTTGAACTCTTTTGAGCTCTGTGAGGTTCCTGCTTGTTGTTGCAGGGGCCATTTTGTATGATTTTCCATTGTGTGTGATGTTTGAAAGTTGGTTTTTGAGCTCACCCAGTCACATGACCCTGACCACCAAGCTATGCCCACACAGTCACAGGACCATTAAGCCACGCCATCAAACCACACCCACAGAACCGGTAGGAATTTTTTTTAGATTTCACCACTGGGCTGAATATTATTATTTTGCTACTGGGTTTTGATTCTGGAGGAACTTTAGGCTGCAAAATGGGCCAGAGCATGACTTGCTTTCTGTAGGAACGAGTATTAGCTGGAATCCTACGTATATTTAGAAACTTTTTGTATCACTGATTTGAATTGCACCTGAAAAGCATAATCATTTGCTTTCTGATTGGCTTAAGTAGGCTTGTATGGTTCTTTGGGACTCCAGGTTTTAAATTAGCCCTAGGCTAACCACAAAGCTTTGAGTTCTAACAATGAAGGGGGAAAACTCTTGTAAGATCATGTGAGGATACATTTAATGGTTCATGTAACTTTGAAGCTAATGTGTCTTTGTAGAGTCTCATTGCCATTCTTTTCATGTTTCTACTTTCCCATATCTACTATGAGAGAATGAAAAACAGCACATTAGGAAGATGAAAGCTTTTGTGCTGAAGTAAACAGCAGCATCCTTCTGCCTCTTTCCTGCTTTTTGATATGACAACCCATCCCCTAGAGAAAACATTGTACAAGTATACGTTATAGAGATAGAAGGTATTCACTTTTAAACTTTTTTTAAAGGGGATTGAAGTCTAAGAGGTACAAAGGAAAAATGAGAAACATAGATGGCAACTTCTTTCACATGAAAAGTTTTTTTTAAATTGTTCTCTACTCCAAAAACATACATACAATACCATATACCGCAATTTAACAAACATATATCCATCACCAATTAAAATACTCAATATACTGTACATTAAAACTTCATATCCATTACTTTCGGTATACAGTGGTACCTCATGATACGAACCCCTTGTCTTACGAACAACCCGAGATACGAACCCGGGGTTCAGAAATTTTTTGCCTCTTCTTACGAACTTTTTTCTTCTTACGAAAACGAGCCCGGGTCCGTGGCTTCTCTAACTGCGCGTTCTCCCCCCCCCCCCCACTCGCCGCTGCTCGTATCCTTGGTGAAGTTCTGGGGAGAGTGACAGGCAGCCTGTCACTCTCCCCAGAACTTCACCCAGGATACGAGCAGTGGCGAGTGGGGGGGGGGAAGGAAGAACAGGAGGCCGCAGCCTCATTCAGTAGCAGCGCTACGAAGTTTTTTCTGGGAAGTTTTTTCTTTTGTGCTGGGGGGAGCAGAACAGGCAGCCTGTCACTCTCCCCAGAACTTCACCCAGGATACGAGAAGCGGTGAGTGGGGGGGGGAGGGAAGAACGGGAGGCTGCAGCCTCATTCAGTAGCAGCGCTACGAAGTTTTTTCTGGGAAGTTTTTTCTTTTGTGCTGGGGGGAGCAGAACGGCAGCCTGTCACCCTCCCCAGCGCTAAACCCAGGATATGAGCGGCGGCGAAGGGTGGTGGTGGGGGAGAACGGGAGGCTCCAGCCTCCTTCGGCAATGACGGGTTTCTGAGTTTTGGGCTTGCACGCATTAATCGCTTTTCCATTGATTCCTATGGGCAACATTGTTTCGTCTTACGAACTTTTCACCTTACGAACCTCCTCCTGGAACCAATTAAGTTCGTATCATGAGGTACCACTGTATATCATTTATCTCATGCTACCTCTTTTTCTAATTTTGTCACCTGGATTACACATATTGTTTTGTTTTCTAGTTGAATTTAACACTATTGCTTACTTCCTCTGTTAGCTGTTTTCTCTTGCCTAAGGGAAAAAAAGCCTGAGCCATTGTGCTTCAATTTTTTCCTTATTTCCTTACTCATCATCATTATTATTTTAACCCTTATTTTCTATGACTAAATGCCCTTAAAAAATAATCCAAGTTTATCTATTCTCAAAAAGGGAAAAGAAACAATAGAGAAAAACCAAATATCAATTCAAATTAAATATTTTATGCATTATATCTAACTAAGATCATTTACCATACAGGGGGAAAAAATTCCAAAATCTTAAACACAATAACTCAATTCATTCCTTAATCATTAAACGATATCTTCCCCTTTCGTATTTCAAGTATATCATTTTAAATTGAATTCAACACATCAAGTTTATGTCAAACTACTATATAGTTATTGTTGTGACTGGTCCACGTCTGGCTCAGCTGGTCATGGATTTCGAGGACCAGGAGATGGATGTGTATTGGTATCCTAGGCCAGGATGCTTGTCACCTGAGCCTGAGAGTGAGAGTGACATGGAGTCAGACACTGAGGATCAATTAGAGACTGTAGCACCCCCAGTTAGTGTATGGACTGAGTCAGAGGAGGAATGTGAATTAGAGGACGAGCCCCTTTTTGATGCTAGGGTCAGGAGATCTATGACCAGACAAGAGCATCTGAAAAGAATGGGGTCTGGCATTAATAGCTCTAGGGAACACTTGGCCATGCCTGGTCACTATATAAGGGACATTCTGGGGATAAGTGGGCATGGCAAACAAAGTTTGTAAAAAATCATGATCGTGTGTGAGTCTGGAGTTCAAGAAACACTTGAACTCCAGATCAAGTGGAGATCACTCTAAGCCATGTAAATTCATCATCATGTAATCTCTTCATCTGAATAAGCCACAGAGAACTGTAAGCCTGTTTGACAGACAGAATCACTTCAAAGGAATTCCCCTAATTGAGCTTTGGCTTCCAACCCTGGACCTGGTTCTTAGTTTAGAGGCAATTAAACTGGGAATACTGCCAGAAGGGATTAAATTATTTAAACAATTTTTAACCTGAACATTTTGTAATCAATATATCTTTTAACTATTATCTCGTGAGTGTATGAACTGTTAATTCTGATCGGTGGGTGTTCTAGACAGAACAGTTATATTTTCCAAAATAAATTACTTAATAATATTTAATTTCATCAACTATATCTACAAATAGTTAATAATTATTTCATGAATATATTTCAATACATATAGAAAAGAATCAAATCAAGTCAAAATAAAAGTGTTAATTAAGTCATATCAGAAATATTAATTAACAGAATATTCATAAGAGTATTTCATTATATATCCAAAGAAAGAAGAGTCATTATATAATAGCAATAGGCAAAAGAAATAAGAATTTTCATTATATGTAGGGGAAAAAACATTATATCATAATCAAATAGCAATCAAATAATCAAACAGTAATCAACCAATTTCTTTCAATTTTCATCCTTTTAGTCACAACTTCCTCCTTTTTCACTCTTGAAACAGTGTGCCTCCAACTTCTTCCCCAATTTTCCTTCAGCTCTCCTTAGTTCACCCCCCCTACTAATTTGCCAAATTTAATAAATATATTCTCACCCTATTTTTTTTACTGTAAATCCCAGTGTAATTGGTCTGTCCAATGTTTAAAAAAATCTCGTCCCTTTTATCTTTATTCTTCTCTATATCCTCTCTCCCCACTGTTCCTCTTAATAAGCTAATCATAAGCAATCAACCTTTTTTTCACAATTCCCATTCTTTTAGTATCATTCAAAATCTCAAATTCCCAAAGACTAACTCATTACATCCATTATAAATTATAACTCAAAAGAAAAATATTTATTAATAATATTCATAAATGTATTCCATTAGATATAAAGAATAGAAAAATGAAACAAAGCATTAGATGGTAATCAAATAATGATCAAATAGTCAGATGACAATCAATCATTTTCTTTAAATTTCCATCTTTTTAATCTCAACTTCCCCTTCTTTTTCTTTCTTCTAACAATGCATTCTCATCTTCTTCCCCTCTTTCTTTTTTTCTTTTTTATATATAATAATTGCCTAAATATTCCTTCCAATTTCCTTAGTCCCTTCCCCCTCTAACTTGCCTAGCCCAATACATGTATCCTTGCCTTATTCTTTTTCCCCACTGTAAATCCCAGTGTAATAATCATAAAATTCAATGCATATTTCATTATATTTTAAGTGCTTGAAATAGAGCATGCAGATGAGAGAGACTACATTTCTCTCTGAGTATAGTAAGTAAAACAGCATGCAAATCTATAATAAACAATTCACAATGAATCATCATGGAGCAATTGTCTTCTTGGATGCCTAGATACTTTGGCAACTCAAAGTGGTATTTTGCTTTCTAATCTGTGCTGTGCCTGTCAACATCAACTGATATTAACACCTTTGAGCACAAAGCTATTCATGTTTACATAGAGAGAAATGACAGGTTATGCTAAAGATGCATCTAGTGTTATATATCTATTCTTGCAATGGAAGGCCTGGCTATTGCAGAGCTCTCTTACATGGGAAAAAAAGCTAAGTGCTGAAATTTTAACACTAATTTCATTGTTACTCCCATCAAGGCCTTCACTATAGGACCAGAAGGGAAAAAAAAGCTGAAGAACAAATTGTTGTATCACTCATCTCTCTACATAGAGTCGCAATTAAAAGGTAGACATAGTTCAAACGCAAGCAAGCAAGCAAGGAATAACGATATTGTATTCTGGCAGATGGTGGCTCAGTGGCTAAGCCACTGAGCTTGTTGGTCAAAAGGTCAGCAGTTCAGCTGTTTGAATCCTTAGTGACACATAATTAAGTGAGTTCCCATTGTTTGAGCTTCTGCCAACCTAGCAGTTTGAAATCATGTAAAAATGCAAGTAGAAATATAGGGGCCACCTTTGGTGGGAAGGTAACAATGTTCCATGTGCCTTTGGCATTTAGTCATGCATGTTGAGGCCCATCACCAGCAGTCCATGTAGCTGGTAGCTAATTCCAACAGCAAAGAGGCTGATGTGATGCACTAGTGGCAGCAGAGAGGATTTGGTGGCTAAAGAGGACTCGGTGTCAAAATGGAGATTCAACCAGGGCCTTCAGAAGCTTCAGAAGCTCTCATCAGAGACAAGGAAGAAAAGGAGGAGTCTATTCTCAATGCACAGGCACGCAGAGTTGCTAAAAGGCAGGAATGGTTCCTCAGGAAGAGGTATCCTCTGGAGTAAGGCTTGGAGCTAATTGGCCACTCCCCTAGCCTATTTAAGGGATGACAACAAAGGATCCAATTTGCAGGAAAGAACTATATTCATATTCCATTGTGTCTTGACTCCAGAAATGTCTCATTGGCTCTTGTTCTCTCTCTTGGCATTTTTCCAGCAAATTGCTTCTGTGAATTTTGCCAACTACCATAAGATTGATGTTATCTACAAGACAGTTTACCTAGAATTGAGTAATTGTTTCATGGACTCATGCTGGCTGTTAATGAAATTGAATTAATAGCCGGTGTTCAGAAAAGACTGCTTTAAACTTTATTTGTGTTTGATGACTAATAACAAAGTTCATTAGTAGTCCTTAATTTAATAAACTATGGTTTGTAGAGATTGTGTGTGCTGCGTTCTTTGTGGTCTGTAGCTGGGGCAGAACAATGTTGGCCACATGACCACAGAGACAGCACTGGCTCTTCAGCTTTGAAATGGAGATGAACACCACCCTCTAGAATTGGGAATGACTAGCACATATGTGCAAGGGGAACCTTTACCTTTACCATTATTCTTGGGAATAAGATGCGTCAGGTTTACATAGGAACGGAGGATTATTGAGTTTTTAAAAATTGTTCTGTGAAAAATCAGCTTGTTCCTGCTGACAGTGTTACCCAATTAACCTCAGCTGATTTTGACAAATATCTGATAGGAAACTGTCTGGGAATTCTAGAGCTTCTGCCAAGAGTGGAAAGTTAAGCAAACATTCTGGAAGAAGGCAGAGTCAAACATCGCCTATAAACCTAGCCAGGATTTTAAATAGTGGTGTTTGCTTTTTGCTTTTGCTTTTGTTTTGTTTTGTCTTTTGTTTTGTTTTCTTTTTTGTCTCTTTTTGTTGACTTGCTTGCTTGTTATTACTACCATTATTATGATTATATATATATTGTAATTTATTTTTGTATATACGTTACGTATGTAAAAACAATAAAAAATTAAAATAAAAAATAAAAAAACCTGGCCAGGAAATAGTCTTGATACAATCAAACTCAAATGCATTGTTACTTTAAAAAAAAGCAGATTAAGAAGGTGGCCACTGGGAGATGTAAATGTTGAATGGAATATGCTTGGCAGAGATGGGAATGATTTATTTTTTAAATAAGCCTTTTGTAAATTAATTGCAAGATTATTATTTTATTAGATAAAGTATAGAATGCCTACTCATTTTTGGAGGAGATGGTGCATGCCAGACACTGTAGACAAGCAGAATGGGACTCTACTAGAATGGAACAAAGCATTGAAGACATTGAGATTTGAAGGGCTTAAGATGGGTCAGGTCAGAAATCAGCAGCTTTGAACTGAATCTGGTAACCAGGCATAACGTCTATTTTCAATAGTGCATGAATCAGGAAGGGATGACATTATCTGTCCCTGCACTCAGAAGGCATGGGGGAGCGCATGCTGGAAATGAGCCAAAGCAGAAGGTATACCTCTGTCTTAGAATAAAACGAAATTGGGTCAGTCAGCTCTCCAGTGTGTTAAGTATGAGCAGGATAAAACAAGACTGAATATTAGCTCCGTTATGTTCAGTGTCCATATAAATTAGTTTACACAATGTTTATGGGAGCTTAATCTGTTTTTGCCCAAACTGACAAATGGACTGTTACAGATCCTGTTTAATGGAGATTATTTTGCTCTTTTTTTTTTTAGAGTCCAGTCAGCCTCAGAAGACCTGCTGAAGCCTTGGCACAATACTGTTAGAAGAGCAGTTGGTTATCAATTACCAAAACAAGAGAAATATTGGTTTTTTAGGATTCACAGCTGGTTCACAGGAAACCAATCTATAGAACAGGTCAAATGTTTTAACTATTTAGGAATTGTTTTTAATACCCCAAGAGAAAGATTACTCAAATTAACAATGCTTCTTCCCAAGATCAAAAGAGTGTTGTAGCGACTTGAAGAGATAACAGAAAAAGTATCATAACCTCTGTTAAACTATTTGTAGTAAAAATGGCTGTACAATTCTTTTATGGGGACAAATTAAACCCTTGGTTCCATCTCTGACTTATCCAGAAAAAAAATCAGAGAAAAAATTCTCTTTTTATGACAATGAGATGGATTTCAATACTGAGATTAAAATCTCATCTGTGTACAACTGAAGTCTTGTAACTGATAATAATTGCCTGGTTGGAAATTTGGACTGATTTCATTAATCATCTTGGACTGACATATATCATTTTGTGTAATGATATTGTATGTAGAAAGACCTTGTGGGGAATAGGTAAGAGATGCCCCCTGGGGAGCAATTAGGTAAGAGAGAACATAGCCCTCAGCTGGATGGAAGGCAGGGCAAGAGACTCAGAAAAGACACTCCCTACTTTCTTGGGCTTTAAAGGAGACAGGGCATAATAGTGCGTTCAGGTGTGCAAAATTGATATCAGCCTTTCCAGGTAACCAGATAGGACACACAATCAGATGACCTATTTCTACTTTATGGTAAATTTGCATTAGCAGACTCTTGCAACAGATCTTCTCCCTTGGGTTTCAAGTTTTGTAGGAATTGTAATATTAAGGAAAAGCAAGGAGAATCAAGTAACTTCTGATCAAAAGGCCACTCAAGAGCTAATAGGCTATGGATGCCTGTGGATTCAATTGATCTGTAGGGCAATATACTCATGTATTATCCAGCCTGCTGCCCAACAGCATCATTCCCTGAGCTGCTAGACCTTCTTGCTGAGCTGCTGGTGGAATATTCCTAGTTTATTAATGTTTGGTGGGATGGGGTTAATAAATTTCTTGGGAAAAGAAATTGAAAAGGCTCAGGATTTCATGAACTCTGTGGCTACCTCTCAAATAATACTGGGACCAATCAATGTAGTTACCGTTGTTTGAATAATTTCTGGATGATATGAAGATGAAGAACAGACTATAAGTCTGGTTGGCAGTTCTGTTGGATGTCTGGTCGAATGCTGGGACTGGATGTTGTCAGGGTGTCCCCATCATTATTCCCAAGCAGCCTCTTCTGTCAGAAAATCTTCAGGGGATGATATTTAGATCACACCTGCCATCTCTTTCAGAACCTTAGGATGTAATCCATCCAATGATGGTGATTTGAACTTGCTTAGAGTCAATTCTGTTACCACCAATAATGGGTTGCAACTGGTATGGCTGGGATCAAGGTTCTGGTAGTGGAAATTGAGATGTGCATGCATTTCCGTGCCCCCAATCCATGCATGTGTGAGATTTGGCTTCTGCACATATGCACCAAGTGAAATCTTCTGCAAGAATGTTCTCGTGCATGAGATTTCATCAATTTTTGGAGTTTTTTGCTTCCATGCATGCATTGACCCCCTCAGAGAGGGTCCGCAACTTGGGCGTCCTCCTCGATCCACAGCTGACATTGGAACATCATCTTTCAGCTGTGGCGAGGGGGGCGTTTTCCCAGGTTCGCCTGGTGCACCAGTTGCGGCCCTATTTGGACAGGGAGTCACTGCTCACAGTCACTCATGTCCTTATCACCTCGAGGTTCAATTACTGCAACGCTCTCTACATGGGGCTACCTTTGAAAAGTGTTCGTAAACTTCAGATCGTGCAGAATGCGGTCGCCAGAGCCATCGTGGGGCTTCCTAGATTCGCCCACATTTCTGCAACACTCAGCGGCCTGCACTGGCTGCTGATTGGTTTCTGGTCACAATTCAAAGTGTTGGTAATGACCTTTAAAGCCCTACATGGTATTGGGCCAGAATACATCTGGAACCACCTTCTACCGCACAAATCCCAGCGGCCGATAAGGTCCCACAGAGTTGGCCTCCTCCGGGTCCCGTCGACCAAACAATGTCATTTGGCGGGCCCCAGGGGGAGAGCCTTCTCTGTGGTGGCTCTGGCCCTCTGGAATCAGCTCCCCCCAGAGATTATAACGGCCCCCACCCTCCTTGTCTTTTGTAAACTTCTTAAGACCCACCTTTGTCACCAGGCATGGGGGAGTTAAGTTATTCTTTCCCCCTAGGCCATTACAAGTTATGCATGGTATGTTTGTGTGTATGTTTGGTTTTTTATAATAAGGGTTTTTTAGTTGTTTTATTAAATTGGATTGTTACATGTTGTTTTACCATTGTTGTTAGCCGCCCCGAGTCTGCGGCGAGGGATGGCATACAAATCCAATAAATAGATAGATAGATAGATAGATAGATAGATAGATAGATAGATAGATAGATAGATAGATAGATAAAATGAAAGCAAACAAATCAATGAAAATTGGTGAAATCTTGCATGTGCGAGTATCCTCACATGAGATTTTGCTTGATGTGCATGTGCAGAAGTCAAATCTCACACTGATGTGTGTGTATGTGCTTGCAACGGTCCGTAAGTGGAACCTCTGCCTGCTTATCACATTCTTGCTTATTTTGACTCATATTCCTGTAATGGCTTCTACAATGCTGCTTTTAATAGGTTGGGTTCCTTTTTCCTTTTGCCTAAAGACTGATGCAAAGAAGATGTTAATGCATTCTGCTTTCTTCCTGCTGCCTGTCAGCTTTTTAACATCATCTCCCATTAGTGGTCGGTTCATTTTTTTTACTTCTTTTTTTATTCCTTATATACTGAAAGGAACAATTTTTTGGTGATTTTTGGCAATCGACACAAATCGATTTTATAGAATATAATGTTAGAAAGGAATTACACAATCTAAAATCATCTCTATCTATTGGACCTGATGAACTATGTACATACATCTTTAAAAATCTCTCTACAACTGTGGCTGAATCTCTAAGCATATTTTTTTTAAAAAAAAAAAATCCTTCAGGACTAGCTCCTTATCAAATTTATGGTCACTACCACAGTCACCCCTATCTTCAAAAAAGGAGATCTAAGTAACATTGAAAATTATAGACCAATCTCTTTGAGTTGCATACCTGCAAAGTCATGGAATCAATCATAAACCAATCCATTACACTCCACTTAGAAACTAATAATCTACTCTCCAATAAACAATTTGGTTTCAGGAAAAAATTATCCTCTAATCTGCAAGACCTACACTGCAAAAACATATGGACTACTCAACTTGATCAGGGTAAAACAATACATGCAATTTACATTGACTTTTGTAAAGCCTTTGATTCAGTAATACACGATGAACTACTACTGAAACTAAAATCTTATGGCATCCTATGGACCCCTACATGATTGGATAACCGCATTCCTGTCTAACAGACAACAAGTGATCAAAATAGGAAATGCCATATCAAATCCTGCTCCTGTCAACAGTGATGTCCCTCAAGGCAGTGTTCTAGGACCAGCACTCCTCATACTCTACATAAACTATCTTTGTGATCATATTATAAGCGTATCATATTATAAACTATTTAACATCATCAACAATGCTTCTACCCTTGAAAAAGACCTTGATCATGTAGCAGAATGTTCAAACAACTCACAACTTCAAATCTCAACCAAAAAATGTCTTACACATTGGCAAAAAGAATCAGAATACAAAATACAAACTTGGAGGAAACGAACTTGTAGATAACCCTCAATTTGTCAAAGACCTTGGAGTACCTAAGTGCTACAGCCCACTGTAACAACATTGCCAAAAAGGCACTAATAGTTGTTAATCTAAGCTTAAGTAGCTTCCTTTCTGACAATATTACACTGCTAACTAAAGCTTACAAAAAGTCCATTAGACCAATTCTGGAATACTGCTCACCTGTCTGGAACCCACATTGCATATCAGACCTTAACACAATCGAGAGAGTCCATAAATATTTCACAAGAAGAGTCCTTCACTCTTGTTCTTGCAACAAAATACCTTATTCCACCAGACTTGAAATACTGAGATTAGACAATTTACAACTATGTTGCCTCCGATCTGATCTAAATGTGGTTCATAAAATCATATACCAAAATGTCCTTCCTGATTGTTTGTTTGTTTATCAGATTTCTATATCACCCTAGTAGCAATGACTACTTCACCTTCAACTGCAGCAATACGTGAGATTCTAATTGATTCAAACTAAATGTAATCCGCTCCAAACTCAACTGCAATAGAGTGATCAATGCCTAGAATGCATTACCCGACTCTGTGGTTTCTTTCCTAAAACCCCAAAACTTTAACTTTAAACTGTCTACAGTTGACCTTTCCCCATTTCTAAGAGGTCTGCCTACCATCCCTGTCCTACTGTCCTATTTTATCGTTAGTTTTTACAAACTACAACTAGCCTATACATGTTTGACAAATGGAATGAATGAACGAATGAATGAATAAATGCACATTAGGCTTAATTGGGAATTTAACATAACATTTCATTTAAAAACAATATTAGAAAATCTAAAAATAAATACATTTTACTGCTATTTTACTGCTATTTTTGTGTCACGACCTCAGAAGCCTTAAGGGGATGTAAAAGAAATACCTGGGCTCCTTGCAGTTCATGAGCTGCCTATGTTTGCATTATGGTTCTCTTGGATTAGCAGTGTGCTTTTGGCAAAGCAGATTTACACAACTAGAAAATCCATCCCATAATAGATCCTTTGAGGCTTCAAAATGCAAATTCTAAAAGAAATAACTGTTCTCTGGATGCTTCCTTTGCCTGTAGCTTGCTAGGCATGGAAGAGATAAAATAAACACCATATTTCTGAATCATTTCCTTATAAATGCAATGAAGCTAGAGAACAGACACAATTGCTACCCAGGAGTATTCGAAGCAGAGGCTCTTGCCATATTTCATCTCTTAATGCACCAAGGATTTCAGAGCTGTTTATTCTTTCTAAAATTCAGTAACTAGTTATTGTTATTTTAAGTATATATATATATATATATATATATATATTTAAAAAATTGTATGAATGATAATTGAATTTTAATATCATTACTAGATTATGGCCCTCATGGTACCTAGCAGCTTTAATAATATTGCAGAAAATGGTTTATGAATTATAATATCCCAGTTTTTTTAAGTGGAAGGTAAAAACTAGCTGCTAATATGAAATAAAGAGATTTAAAGATTCTTTCTCATGACTGGTGAGAGATATGGCTTGGTTCACTTCTGGAGTGAATTTATGTTATAAAGTATTTATTTCAGTGGCTTGGTGAATATTTATTGGTATAAAAGTATCTAAATGAGATGGGAGAATAAAAGAGGGAGAAGCAACGTGTTCTCTTGGAAACAGTAAGTTTAATGACTTTATATGTGAAAAGTTGGACTGGTTTGTTTAACAACCCTGTGGTGCTGGTTCCAGATGCAAATTTCTTTACAGTATTTAATTCATTGTTAAAACTGACCCTATGTCCAAGAGATTAAAGCAAACATAATTCTCCAGAACCATGACAATCTGAATCGACTTCTTTCCAATTGGTCATCAGTCCATCACTATACCACTATCATTGATCTTTGAATTCATATTTCAGTCTGTAGTTTCTAGAATTACTTTGCTTTGTCTAGATATTTATATCTTGACATCTAGATGGGTGGTTTATTGAAAGAAACAAGTTTCTAAGTCTCTTAGGATTACAAGTAGCATGATTTCAACTGTGATTAATGTTATTTGAAAGAATTGGACGCCGGGTGAAGTCTGAGAAGATTGATCTTTCCAGCAGAATGGTATCAGACCAGAATGGTAGAGGTTTGATGGCAAAATTCAGTAAATCTCAATTTGTTATTGTATGAACAACTCTGGAAGAACTAGCAATATGTAAAGCCACATTATTATGGGAACAATAGCAGAAGCCTAGGATAATACAAATAACTGCATATAAATCCCCTAAAATTCCATTTTAATATTTTCGATGTTGAATTAGCCTAACTTAGTAGCTTGCAAAGTAAGGAACAATATTCATTGCAGTATACATGTATATTTTTACTTTCATCTTTACTCATATTCCTACAGGCCTTCAAAAAAATTTCAGAAAATTAGCCACTTCTCTTATATTAAAAACTGCTTCATCTTTTAATGAAGTTGTCTACCGTAGCATTGTCAAACAGTAACTCTCTGGGCCAATTAACTAAAATCAATTAATGTCTCCCTCTACATCCAATATCTCTTAAATTTCACATACAAAATCATCATGCTTTGTAATGGACCAATGTTATTTTACTGATAACATAGCCACCCTGAGTTGCCTTAAACTGAGAGATGGGCAGTATAATAGTTAATTAGTTAATTACTTACTTAGGAAGAGTACCTTACAAATGACATCCAAGGGAATAAATGATTATTTTAAAACTGGGAGATAATTTAATTCATTCATTCATTCAATTCAGTGCCTTCTCTCTATTTTGAAAAAAATCCATCAGAGAAAATAACAAGAAACCTAATTTATTCAGAGAGGGGACAGAATTTGGGGAAAACAAGGTAGGAGGGATCCTAAGGTATAATGAGAAGCAGGGGTGGATAATCACCCACCGGTCTTCTCCATAGCTAAAGACTAACATTAAACAATATGTATTGACCAATTGCTTTCAGAAACATGTCCCATGTCCCATTTCTCTACAGTAATTATTATTATTATTATTATTATTATTATTATTATTATTATTATCATCATCAACAACAACAACAACAACAACAACAACAACAACAAAAATAGTTGGAAGGGATCTTGGAGGTCTTCTGGTCCAACTCCCTGCTTCAGACAAATGATTACCCAACATCTTCTTAAAAACTTCTAATGTTGGAGCATTCACAACTTTTAATTGAAATCACTTTGATATTCCTGGCCAGAAGATTCACATATTTGTGAATTTGGGGCTATAATTAATCAGTAGGAGGAAAAAACTGTTTTAAAATTAAAATCTGGCACATATCTAAAGAAAAAAACTGATTAATGAAGCAGCAGGATACTAAGACCTCCTGCTAGCATTAATAAATTTAAGTTTCTGTAGCTATCTCCATCCAGAGAGACAAACTGATCATATGCTGTCATCTTGTGAACACTTTAATTTGAAACCGAGGATTCATTAAGTATTTATGGAAATTTAGCATAGTCCTGTGTGGAGACCTTTTTCCATAACAAGGAAGAACATGCAAATTGATTTTGTTTATAGCCAGATATAGGAGGCACAGGAGAGGAAGGAGGCAGATTTATAACACTAGGATAGTACGTTAATACTAGTTTTCTTATCAAAACAACAGCCCAAATAATTTCTTAAAACAAAGGTATAAACAAGAGTGCTGGTTATCTGATTTTAGGAAGAAAAGCAAGTAATCTATTAATTCATTAGAAACATTCATTTACATTTAAAATAATTTTCAATTTATTTATTTTGCACAAGTTCCCATGGGCTCCATAAGGACAGGTTTATGAAATTAATTTTGACTAGCTACCAGCAGTTTGACATATATTTGCAACAGTAAACAAGGCGGCACAGTGATCTAGTCCTATCAGCATCCTTATAAAAATAAACTATAAAGCTATTTTCCCATTCAAGGTTCTTCTGCATTTGTTACCATCTTATTAAAGGATCTCTTGTGAGGGCTGGAAAGCAGTAAACTATAAATCAGAAAACTCCTGTGTTAACCAAGGAGAATTTGAGGATATAACAAATGTAACTGCAGCATACTAATATTTATAGGAGACCCATTCTCTCTCTCTCTCTCTTCTCTCACACACACACACAGAGAGAGAGAGACTCTAGGTTCGTACGACACTTGTAATTGCGCCGGACGCGGAATAAAGACACGGACACCAAGAGTTGGGTTTAAAATGGATCACTTTATTAAAGTTAAATTAACTTTAACTGACTATCCAACAATAACCAGGACCTGCAGAGGCCACTAGAAAATTTAGGGCAGAAATAATTCATGAATAGCCTTCCTGGGCAACTATGGGTGTAGCTCCTTGCTGAACAAGGTGAAGGTACCATGCCTTCACCTGGTTCCTGCCCATGCCTTTAAAGCATGTGGGAGGAGCTCACTGTCCAATCCCCTTCAGGTAATTGGATTAGGTGAGTCCAAAGGGCACCCCATCTCCAATCACCCAGGTTGTGCGGGCCTATAGTTCCTGGCGAGAGGGTGCCCATCATCTTTCAAAAGATGCCCTAAAGGAGAATGTGCAGTTGGTACCTGAAAAAAACTGAGGCTGCAGTAACAGTAAATGCTTTTATTTCTCCATGACACAAAAATACAAGGTTGCTATGCGAATTCTACTCCAGGCTCGAATGAGAAACAGTGTCGGTTTACAGCTTTTATACTTTGTTTCTTCCCGCTCAAACGTAACTGATGCTCACTCAAATTTCCCGGTCAATTCTGAACCAATCAAATTTAAACATTGCTGATGTAACTATTTACAACAAGTTAATGAATATTCAACAGTACCACTGCCCATTTCTGCCCCTAACCTGCCATGGAAGGGGGTCAGATCTCTATCTTGGCCCCCTAACTCCCCGCTCAGCCTGTACCAGCTCACACAGACACCTCTGCAGGTCCCACAGAAAAAATGGCATTCCCCTTGACTAATAGGTGAATGCTGTCGGCTCAGTAGAGCCCAGACCTATCAAGCCTGATCTGGGGTGCTGAATTACACAGCCACCCTGGACGTTCTCTTCTTCTAAGAACAAATGGCATCGGCTCTGTAGAGTCACAACCTGGGAATCCTGCTCTCAGCGGAGAGAAGGGTATGATGCTTGCCTTGTCCCAAATGAATACTTTTACTTCAATGAAATCTTTATTGGCATGCTAATTGTACTACAATTATTGTAGGCACAAAGGATTTGTTGTGTTTGAAAATGCCAAGGGTGAAAGTTTTTACTGCTGCACGTTAGGCTTTGATACAGACTGCAAACATTGCATTTACCTCTGTGAACAGGGAGTGCAGGAGAGTAAAAGATGTTTTTATTTCTTTTTCTTTAAAGTATCAGATAGTTGAGTGTTCACTGCTTTTGTTTATGTCTCCAAGGAGCTGGTGCATTTCTTATGGCAAAATCCTAAGGGCAAAAAGTGGAAAATACTACATTAAAGAATTTGTGCACTTTTCCAACCTCCAAAATTATGAAAACAGAGATGGCTTATCCAATACATAATCTGTCAGAAATTGAAATTTCTCTTTCTTTAGGGATATATTTCTATGAGAATGTTTTTAAAACTCTATTCTGGAGAACACCAGGAAGTCAATTTCATAGGTAATACACATGGAACATAGAGAGAGAGAAAGATGAAAAATCATTTTAAAAAAAAACAATTTTTCTAAATTAAGACCTTTATTTTGTTGTATTTCATCAAATGGTTTAATCTCTGCTAATATTTTAAAAATGAAATTGGCTTTTCCTTTTGAATAATTTTTATGTTGCTCAAAGGAAGCACGTTCACTTTGGAAACAAAATTAGATTTTTAAAATTAAAATCCTTTTGTTGATGTATTTTCCCCGGTATTCTCAAAGGGATTTTGTTTAATTATAACTAGTCACTTTCCTTATTCTTTATGTTTTCCTGTTCCTATTGTATTTTATTGTTGTTATATTTTGAGCTACCAGAGTCATCTGGAGACAGGCAGTATCTAAACTGAATAAATTAAACGTGCTTAATAATCTGCAATATATTAATTTAATGGTCAGCAATCAATATGTTACTAGATATGTCAGGATGTGTGTGACTATTTATTTATTTATTTATTCGATTTTTATGCCGGCCTTATCCTTAGACCCAGGGCAGCTTACAACATGTTAGCAATCACACTTTTTAACAGAGCCAGCACATTGCCCCCACAATCTGGGTCCTCATTTTACCCACCTCAGAAGGATGGAAGGCTGAGTCAACCTTGAGACAGTGATGAGATTTGAACCACTGACCTGAAGATCTCCAGTCAGCTTTAGTGGCCTGCAGCACTGCACTCTACCTGCTGCGCCACCTTGGATCTTTCTAGACATGTCTAGTAACTAGGGGTGTGTTCCTCCCGGTTCAGACCAGATCACCCAAACTGTTAGCGACCCACTGGTGATGTAATTTTGGTGTCATGGATCTGGTTCTGTCTGTGCCAGTCCGTGTACGCCACCATCTTTTGGGGAAATTTTCAGTGATTTTTTTCATTGTTTGTATGGCTTCTCCTTGTTCTGTACTGTGAAAAAAGCCCCCCCCCCCCCGGGTTAATACCAACCTTTATTTCTTCACCCAAAGCACAGCTGAGCAGCTCTTCAGCTGTGTTTTGGCCTGAAACCACCTTCTGAACATGCACAGCAGTGAAGTTGAATGAAGGGACGTGTGTGTGATGTGCACTGGTAGTGAAGGTAAGTAGAACCCAACCCTGCTAGTAACAATATATATATTATATATATATAATACTTGTGAATCATACATCTTCTGCCCTTGATATTTCTTTTTTACATATGACACTGAAATTGTTTGTTTTGAACTCATACTTCCAGGCAATACATTAACTCATTTCTCTGAATTACAAACAACCATTAGCAGCTCCTTATAGCTTTATCAAATAATGGAAGATTTCAGTAATTGTGTGGTTACCATTATTTCACAGCCATTAGTCTTAATCGTTCACCACCCATGTAATGTTCTTCTTTTTTCAGGTGATATTTAGGAATGTATATTTTTGCTAGAAGTGGTGGTTTTCATTACTTTAAAAAAAATACATTAAGGTACTATTATACCCACACAACTTTCAAATCTAAATCTAATACAATGAGTTAAAATAGATCTTCTTGATACTCATTAAAAGAAAGACAGCTTTGAATGAAATGCATACGTGAAAGTTTCAGAATAAAAACAAATTGATTATTTGGTAAAAAAAAAAGTTTTGTCATAGAAAAATGTTTTGACTATTTAATAGCTCAATAATCATGAACCAATTTTTAATGGCTTTTTACATTAGATTAATGATTTATTTGGATTTATATTGTATAGCATTCACTTTTTACTTAAGATGAATTGCCATAAGGTATCTTCTGATTTTCTTTTATTTTTCTACAGTCCCTACAGGGGGAAAATGAGGATGCAATGCCAGGCAAAATGAGTGTGAATTCAAGATATCCATTTACAAACCTTCTGGTGGAAAAATAATATTTTTCAACTGAGACACCTTATTTCAGTTTTATCTCAGTGGTCATCTACACTATTGACCACTAAATAAATCCCAATGTTTTCACTGTATTTGTACAATAAATCAGGTGGTTCTCTCAGCTCTACACATAGTGAATTGGTCATTTACAAAACCTGAAGCATTTAGTGGATCTCTGGGATTACCCCAGGTGTCATTTGTGATACATTTATAGTTCAGCTGTCTGAAGTTATAAAATTAATATGTGAAGTGCACTGCTTCATGCACTCACTTAGGCCTCAGTATAGATCCTGGCATGATGGACACAAAATAAATAGCAACAAGATAAATCCAGTTGTTACCAATTCGCTCATGTGTGTGCATGCATGACACTTCTGCTCATGCGCAGAAGAAACCTCGGTGGGTGGGCGGAGCATCCTGGATGGGTAGGCGGAGCATCTGGCCACCGCCACTACCAGTTTTGCTAGCAGAACTGGGCCGAACCAGGAGCAACCTTTACAAGAACTATGTCACCTTAAACATGACCTAAGCATAGCCCACAAAATCATCTGCTATAACGTCTTTCCTGTCAACAACTTCAGCTTCAACCACAACAACACATGAGCACACAACACATACAAACTTAAAGTAAACCGCTCTAAACTCGACTGCAGGAAATATGACTTTAGTAAGCAAGTAGTTGATGCATGGACTCTATCTCTACCAGATTCTGTAGTATCATCACCTAATCCTCCAAACTTTACCCTTAGACTATCCACTGTTGACCTCTCCCAATTCCTAAGAGGTCAGTAAGGGGTGTGCATAAGTGCACCAGAGTGCCTTCCGTCCCCTGTCCTACTGTTTCTCTTTTACTAGTATCATGTATATAAATATTACTATATCTTTGTATACCACCGATACGTACTTGACAAAACAAATAAATTTTAAAAATAAATAAATAAACCTACCACTTTTGGTAAGGAAATTTCACTTTCATCTTCACAAATGGAAAACTATTTTGGGCTACATTCATTCGGCCTGCCCCACCAAGGTGCCCTTATAAGATTCTGAATACAACTTTGGGCATTCCCAGCTATGTATTTGAGGAAAGAGAAAAAGTAAAGTAGAAAGAAGTTCCCAAAAGAGGGGCTCCATCATGAGTCTGAAAGCTTGGAAGACAAAACTCCTGGTCTCAGTGACTGACCCAGATTGGATCCTGCAAGAGAAAAATTCTTACCATGTGTATTTGCATCTATTTTTAAGAGCATCTGTCATTCTGATCGACTCACTATTTTATGGCCCAGCATGCCACCATAATGGTTTAAGATGAACAGGAAAAAGTTCCATTTTCACAGACTAGTTAGGATTGGATTGGATTTCTCAACTAGATTACAGTCATCAACAGCCTCCAAGTCCTCAGTTTTTAAGGAACTGATGGATCATGATCAGAATATAATTTGCTAAGATCCTTAAATATGTTTCTTGTCATCATAAGTATCAATTATTGTTTACATAAAGATGGAACTTTGTCTGTTTTCAGTTCAGTGTTTAGCCCATTTCTGAATCTTGATTCTGCTTCCCATTCTAGCAATATTTCATTGTGGATGTCACTGCAAAACAGAAAAACATCTGTTCTTCATGTTCATGCAAGTCATTTATAGAAATGTTGAATTCTGCCCAAGACAAAACTCTTTTGCTCTCTCTTAAGTCTCTCCTCTAGTATAAGGATGTAGTAGTTAGAATGCAATATTGCAGGGTAACTCTGCCCACAGTAAGGAGTTTGATTCTACCAGCTCAAGATTGATTCAGTGTTCCATCCTTCCAAGGTCAGTAAAATGAAGACTGAGTATATCAGTCTAAGTCCTATTGTGCCCCCTCCCCCCAAAAAAGGAATATATAGAAGCTTTTGACATTCCTGCAAGGTTATTAACAGGGAAATTTTTTCTTCATAAATTATGATTAGCTTTTAATATTTTAACCATTCTTTTTGAGGTGCTCAAATTACAATGTTTATGTGTTTATTTATTTTATTTATTTATTGGATTTGTATACCGCCCCTCTCCGGAGACTCGGGGCGGCTAACAATAGTAATACAACAATGTACAATAATAATCCAATAAATACTAAAAATGATTAAAAAACCCATTAATATATAAAAAAAAACCCCAAACATACATACAGACATACCACACATGAAATTGTAAAGGCCCAAGGGGAAAGAGCATCTCAATTCTCCCATGCCTGGCAGCAGAGGTGGGTTTTAAGGAACTTACAAAAGGCAAGGAGGGTGGGGGCAATTCTTATCTCTGGGGGGAGTTGGCTCAACTTTTTTTGAAATAGGGCCCTGGTCTCAGGCTGCTGCTTTTCAATGCCAGGTTGATCATCAACAAAGCTACCTTGGTCCGATATCTTCTCTTAGAGAGGGAGTTGACCTGGCTTGTGTGACTGAAACCTGGCTTGGACCTGAGGGAGGTGTCCCTCTCTCAGACATATGTCCAGACAAGTTTCTGGTCTTGCATCAGCCGCAACTCCAGAGAAGGGTTGGGGGAGTGGCAGTCATTGTCCAGAAGATTCTAAGCCCTCATAGTGTCCCTGCTTCTAAGGTTGTTGGGTGTGAGTTTCTCCTCTTGAGACTGGACTCAGGGGCTCAGGTAGGCTTGCTGCTAACATACCTGCCTCCCAGCTATGTTGCAACAGCCCTGCCTGTGACTTTATGGTTTCCATGGCAACCATGGACCTGAACCAGATAATTCAGAGTCTGACTCATGCCGGGTAGACTGAGTCTGTGTTTCTCTCAGAACAGTGGAAAAATGATCTGGTTTTAAGGGATATAGACATCACACCCTTGTCATGGTCAGATCACTCCCTGCTGAGGCTGGACTTTGAAAGGCCAACCCCCCACTGCGGGAGGTGGAACCAGGGATCTGGATGGGAACCAACAGGCTCAAGCTCAACCCAGACAAGATTGAGTGGCTCTGGGCATTTTCTCTGAAGCACCACTCCATCTGTCTGTCCATTGTTCTGGGGGGGAAACTTGGACCCCTTCAGACAAGGTCCACAACTTGGGTATCCTCCTGGATCCACAGCTGAGCATTGATTATTATATCTCCACTGTGGCCAGGGGGACTTTGCCTAGGTTCACCTGGGATACCTGTTGCGGCCCCATTTGGACCAAAAGGCTTTGCATACAGTCACTCAGGCCCTCATCAACTCCTGTCTTGATTATTGCAATGTGTTCTACATGGGCCTACCCTTGAAGAGTGTTTGGAGACTGCAGATAGTCCAGAATGTTGCTGTGCTAGCTGTCCTGGGTGTACCTTGGTACGCCCATATAACACCAACTCCCCAAATGCTACACTGGCTACCAGTTAGTCTCTGATCACAATTCAATGTGTTAGTTATTACCTATAAATCCCTACATGGCTTAGGACCAGACTATTTATGGGACTTTCCCCTGCAGCATACCTCCCAGAAACCAATAAGATCACACAGGGTTGGCCTTCTCCAGGTCCTGTCCACTAAGCAATGAAGGTTGGCAGGACTGTGGGGGATGGCCTTCTCTGTGACTGCCCCAGCTCTATGGAACCAACTCCTCCCCCCAATGTCTGTACTGCTCCCATCATACTGGCCTTCCAAAAGTCTGTGAAGACCTGGCTTTAACAGCAGGCCTGGGGGCCATGAATACTTACATCTGTCATGGCTGAATTGTGTTTGGTTAGTATGCATGTTGTTTTGATTGGAATGCTCTGCTTGTGGGTTTTTATAACAGGGTTTTTATTGTTTTAGTATTTAATATTTGACTTCTTTTCATTATTGTGTTATATATTTATATTGCTGTAAGATGCCCTGAGTCCTATTGAGATTTGGCGGCATAGAAGTCGAATCAAAGAAATAAGTAAGTAAGTAAGCAAATACAGTCAGTAGTGTTTAAAAGATTATTTTCATTCTAATAAGGACCAAACCTGTCTTGAATATTTAGGCACCTAAGCCATATTCCATGGATGCTCAAAAAAATTACCAGTAACTCTAATGTCTGTAACATTTTCCTGTATTTTGGGGTGTAATTCACCTTGTCTGCTAGTACCCTGGAGTATAATTTATGTTACATTCAATACACTTAGTTTGTTTAATTATGTTTTGATTTACCTGAATTTGATGTATCCTTTTCCTTACATTATACATTATTTTTCACATTTCTCAAACTAAAAATAATTCTTCTTATACCAGACAAGTAAGACTAAATATGAGCTTGAATAATTCTGCTTTCAGTTCTTTCCATAGTCCATTAAAAACGAATCACATTCTTCAAGTAGTGAGCATTTTATTCTTGTCTTTTTATAGAATCTTAACTCATAGACTTAACTCATCCTTCTAACCAATTTTTTATTGGTTGCAATTGCAACCAGGGCTACCTCAACCTGGTGTGCAAACTATATATCACATGAAAGCATCATATGAGAGGGAGAAGGAGAGAGGGAGGGAGAGAGAGAGAAGCAGATGCAATATCACAATACAGGTTCACTGACTTGCATTTGCACACTTATCATTAAGACTGATGAGAGGAACCTATACATGGCTTAAATCTAGGCTATTTACAGGACCATCTTCTGCCTCATACTTCCCAGCAGCTGATTAGGGTCCACAGGGCTGGCCTTCTTTGGGTTCCATTGGCCAAACAATGTTGAATAGTGGGACCTTGAGGGAGGTCCTTCTTTGTAGCGGTTCTGGCTCTCCTGAACCAGCTACCTCTGGAGATTCGTACCGTCCCCATCCTCCTGGTCTTCTGGAAAGCAATGAAAACCTGGCTTTGCCAGCAGGCCTGGGGTCATTAAGTAATCACCATCTAATTCTGGCCCAGAGAAAATGAATGCTTTTATCTTAGGGTTTAAAATTGTTTTTATTTGTTGTATGCCACCCAGAGTCCCTAAGAAGTTGGGTGGGTTATAAATTTAGTAAATTACATGGGGCTCAATAGGTTATTTTGTTTATCTAATTATATTTGGTATATTTTTAATATAAAATATTTTGTGGGAACTAAGTGGAATTCTGCACAAGCCCCCCCTTGTATGAGCTTTATTAGCAACTTGTTATTTCTTTTTGTAAACTCCATCTTTTATTATAAATTTATTTTGAAGAGTCAATTTATAAGACTACAACGGTAGCCACAATGGTTTCTTCTGAAGTTTTCCATTTACCATCCTCAATGGCAAGTTTTGCAGCTGTCTGTTCATAACCTTCCATTTCTTTAATTCCTTTCTTTTTTAATTGTGTCCAACCTTCGAGACATTCTAAAACTAACTTTCCTAAAGTGCAGGTTAGATGTTCAGCCAGGACTATTTTCATGTTCCTGCAATGTTTTACTTCAGCTCTCAGTTCTTACCTATTTGATTGGAACCCCTGTTCCTTCTTCTAACATAAAATTAACAGAAAACAAACAAAAAAACCATACTTCCATTTCTTATTCTTATCAGAGATTGCATTTGAAAAATAAACCTTACTCTTTGAAAATATTATAGTTTGCTACAGGAAATGATTATCCATTCCAGACAACTGTAGATCTGTAGTGCAATACCAATTTTGTGTATTGTCGATAGAACTTGAACTACTGTCATTACCTAAATATGATCATCCCACTTACAATGTTTTGCTGCTTGCTTTATAAAGCATGATCTTGTTTTAAATATTTGACAGTACTAAGTTCTACAATGCTGTTTTCCTTCCTGCAACTTTTGAATTTAAATTAAAGCCTTTTTTGATTAGACTTGCAAGGTACCTTTAATATTTAAAAAAGTTTGCCTTATGTCTTCTCAAAAGTCTATTGAATTTGTAACAAGGAAAGTTACTAAGGCAAAATGTTAAAAGAAATTATCTGGGATTATTGCCAGATCTAGCCAGCAAGACAGATTGGGGGAAAATGTTCTCTTCATTAATATAGCCCAAACTATGGTTTCTTGTGATAACATCTAATGAAAGTCAGAAAGGACAAGTTTACTTTTAAATGTAATTAGCTGTGTTACCAAAAGGTTAATTATGGATTTTAGAGATATGTGAAGTATGACACAATTAAATACAATATTCTAGCTAGTGTATTGCTGAGTTATGTATTAATATGATATATTAGCCATCAGTGAGAGAATGATACAGGAAATTACAAACCTCCATCGGAGTAACTAAAACCAAGACAGAAATATACATCATATATTGTATTGTTTATTGTAATATGTCCATTATCAGAAAATAGAATTCATTGTACATGGTTTAAAGAATTGCAATAGTCAGAAACAATGATTTTTGCAAAGAGGTGTGCCAATATCACTAACAAGATACTGCTAAATGGATTTGCAGATAATAAACAAAATATGGGGGGGATAATAATTGGATTCCCACACTTAAGGAGTAAAGCAAGATTAAATTTTTTACAATAAAAAACTTCAGAACTTCAAGGGCGATAATTTGTATTTTACAACCCATTGCTGCAATTCATGATGATCATAAATGGATGAAGAACTAACAAGATATATCAAATGTCCAAGATTTCCTATTGGCCACATTATTTATAAATCCGATGCAAGAACTCATTTTCTTCTTCTTCAGAAATCGTCACCTGCTAGTGCTAAGATATTGAACATTTCAGCTATTGAAATTGGGTGCCTGATAGGAATACCTGTTTTGTAATTTGAATGAAAAGTTTCCTTGTCTATATGCAGAAATCTCTTGGAAAGGCAAAATCATATACTGCATCTTCAGATAGATTTTTAAAAAAATTGATCCCCATCTTCTTTTACTGAAGCACATCAATAGTTTACTATAACCAGGTGGGAGTTCAAATCAAATCAAATTTATTATTACAGTCATAGACCAAAACAAATAAAAACACTTAGTGAATACACAATCAATAGTTGTAGGATAAAATGATAAATAACAGATAAAATCCATGATAAAATCCAGTCTATCAATTATGCATTGTCAATACTACTAAAATTACAATCCATAAACTATGAGGTCTATATTCAGTTTGATATTATTAGGGAAAGGAATAAACAAGGTTGCCACATTTGTCGTATAAATTAGCTAAGGTGTATTAGGCACTTAAAAGCTGGCCACAAATGGTATACATATATACATACATACATACATACATACATACATACATACATACATACATACATACAGTAATGGGCAGCCAAAATTTTTACTGCCACACTGTGGGTGTGGCTAATTTTATGGGTGTGTCTTGATGGTCATGTGACTGGGTAGGAGTGGCTTGCCGGGTGACCAGGTGGGAATGGCTTGAATGATTATCATCGTTCAAGTGAACTGTTAAGTCCTCAAATTATAACCTCACCAGTGTTGCTATCTGGGGTGACAATTTGCTTCACGTTTCTTGCGCTCTCCTTCCAGGGTCATCCCCTGCCTCAGGCTGGGTAGCTAGGTGAACAGGTGCCGATCAGCTGTTGAGAAAAGAGGAGGGGAAGAAAAGGCCCCCCTGCAACTCCTGACGGTGTTAGTTTCTCTGCTGCTTTCTGAGGAGGAGGAGGATGGGAGGGGAGATGGTCAGCTGGAGCTCTGCACACAGCTTCATTTCTGCTGGTGGAACTGCATTCCACCCTGTCCTGCCTGCTACCCTGCATATACACATACATACACACATATGTATACACACATACATATATATACACACATGCACATACACACACACATATACATATATACATGTGTTTGTTTGTTTGTTTGTTTGTTTGTTTGTTTGTTTGTTTGTTTGTTTGTTTATTTATTTATTTATTTATTTATTTATTTATTTGATTTGATTTGATTTGATTTGATTTGATTTGATTTGATTTGTATGCCGCCCCTCTCCGCAGACTCGGGGCGGCTAACAACAATAATAAAACAGCATACAGACATACCATGCATAAAATTGTAAAGGCCTAGGGGAAAAGAGTATCTCAATTCCCCCATATACATACATACATTGCATACATACATACATACATTGCATACATACATACATACATACATACATACATACATACATATACACATACATATACATATCTCGCTATGATGAAGGCACATATTTGTGACAGTGTTCCCACATACTGAAGCACATACCCTAATCTATAGTTTACTATAACCAGGTGGGTGTTGCTACTTACTACCGATACCGATATGATGCACACATAACTTCGGGTTGCCGGAGTGCATGTTCATGCATCCTAGCAAGATCTTGTGAGAGGGACATGCACGCAAGAGAAAAATTTTGGTGATTTTTTTTTTTGGCTTCCGTGCATGCATGGAAGCAAAAAATCGCCAATCGCAAATCGTATGTCCAAAATCTTGTTGGATGCATGCGCACACACACCGGTGATGCGGAGCTGCACACACAACTCCATTTTTAGAAGCAGTTTGCAGTGTGGCACATACCAGTGTGGCACATACCGGGTAGCCACTCAATACCGACTATAACCATTAGAAAGTTCCTTCATTTTAATTAAGCATCCAATTTATATGTTATATGGTGCATAGCAGAATTATCATTTTAATCAATTGAATCAATAAAGCTTTAATTGATTCAGTGGAGGGGCAAATGTTACCAGTAAAAAAGAGCACTGAAAGTAGGTTTTACAGCTACTTTTGGTTCCTGCTGAAATAGGGAATCAATTTAAAAAGTCCCCTTTAAAAATTAACTGTAGCTTTTTCTTATTGCAGCTAACTTCTGTCACACTTCAGACTCTCAAAAGGACATTAATATCAAGGTTTAGGAAATATCCAAATATACTCAAATGTAATTCAGAGATCAATTAATGAATTAAATGACAGGTGATTAATCAAGTTAAATTATTTAATCAGTTGACAGCTCTAAGATAATAAGAAAGTGTATTCTCTTATAGTCCCCAGGTTTTCCCATGAGTGCCTTCATTTAAACTGGAAAGTATTTATAGGGACTTTAATAAGGTATTAAATCATGCCTGTAAACCTCAAGTGAGCATTTTGAAGCAGGATACATTTGCAAGGTTATATATTTTAGGAGGGGGGGGGGGTCTATCATCTATTGTTAGCTTTCTTATGATCAATCTGCTCTGCTGTGATTATAATAAACTGATTTATACTAACCATGATGATTAAAGTTTGGCCTGGTCAATGTCTACCTAGTTTACACAATTCCGAATCTGTTTGAAATCCTTATTAATTAGACCAAACCATAATGTGGGCAGATAAAAGTAATGTTAATGGTCTGTCTACGGGAATAAACATAGACAGGGGACAGAATACAATTAAAATGGCAGCATTTTGTTTTGATATACAATATATTTAGTACCTGTTGGTGACATATTAGCACGAATGTTGATAGGTTGTATGTGGTAGGGTCTTTCCATGAAAGGAATAGAAGACAGCCCCCTTCTTTTGCTAGACACTTCTGCTTCTAATCAACGATAGGTAAGATGGGATTTCCAGGTAAATCAAGAGTAGGAAGTCTCCATCCCCCTTTCCTACCCCCACAGACTGGTTCTGACAAATGCCTATATCAACCATTCTAGCTATTAGTCAAAAACTCATGTCCCACTATAATGAGAGCTATTGATGGATGTTTTGCCCACAATTCATGAAATCTGGCTACTCTCCCAAGTCTTAGGGCAAATTGATGGTTTGTTGCTCATATGAAAAAAATGCCTTCTAGTCTGTTTCCTTTTTTATTGATCTTACTTTTTAAAATTTAAGTACCCAGAGTTATCTAAACTCAGAGTTGAGTTTAACAGCCTGTAAATTGTATTAAATACAATTAAATAAAACCCACCCATCATAAAACTTCATATTTTCTCCCAGTAAATTGCTAGAAGGGCTTCATTCTCCAGCCTCACTGCAGAGTAGAGGGTAGGAAATAAAGATGAGCTATGAGGACAGAGCAAATTTGTGATGACATGAAATGGAAGCAGCGTGTTAGGCCAGCTGTCCTTTGAAAGAGAATTTTCCTCACAGGATTGGCCACTGTCTTTTGTCCTATGATTTTTATGTACACTGTTTAAAGGCTTCTTACCTAGGTGTTGTGGTCCGTGGGCCACAAGCCCCTCCAGCAGTCAAATCAGAGGAGGAGGTAGTGTGGCAGTCAGGGTCAGCATCAGGGCAACCTAAGAGTTCCAAAGAATAAGAGCACACAAAGAGAGACAGAGACAGACAGAAAGAGAGAGTGGCAGAAAGACAGAGAGACAGAGAAAGAAGCAGAGCCTAGACCATCCATCGACCCTCGGGTTTGGAAGTGGTTGATGAAAAAGAAGAGGCCAGGATTTCCCCCACACTATTGGACTTCTGAAAAACAGTTAAGATGTGGCATTTCTGGCAGGCTTGGGTCTGTTGATCTTGCAGTTGTAATCGGCGAGATCCAGCCATGGAATGATATATGTTGTGGTTAGCTCTGGCCCAGCTCCTGCCCCAAGGACTGTGGATGTGGGGGAGACATCCACATACTGCAGGCCTGTTTTGCCCCTGGTGGAATCTGCTGATGAAGGCTCCTCTGACCAAGAAGACAAGAGTGACAGGGAGGAGGAGAGTGTGGCAGACAGTTCAGAAGGAGATCAATTATCTAGCTCTTCCTTGGATTCAGAACAAGAGTTAATGATACAGCCATGCATGAGGAGAGCGATGCATAGGCAACAACAACTGAGAGATTATTATCAAATAAAATGAGGCCACCTGTGGTTGGGTGGGGCTGTGGTAATTAGTGAGGCTGCTGTAAATAGCAGCCTGTGGGTTTGGCCATTGTGGAGGATTATCTGATCGTTGTGTTTCGTGACTGATTTACTGACTTTGACCTTTTGTGTGCTGATATTTCCCCGCTTTGAAGCTAAACCAGAGCAAAGTGTGTTTCACTTTGTGAAAGAAGGACTGTGAATTGCCTCACAGCTGCAAGCTAAGTATCACAGAACTGATAAGGGACTTGTACAAATTATCAGTTTGTTTGGAGACAGCTCTTTGCTATACCAAAAGAGGGCTTAGTTTAAGTGAATTTTCATTATAAAGAACATTGTTTTGAATTTTCAAACGTGTGTGTGTCTGAAATTTGTACCTATGAATTTTTGGGAGGAGTCTGCCAGACAGAACAGATATATAGGTGTTTTAATTGTTTAATTGCTTAAGATGTTTTAAATATTTTATTCTGTTGTTTTGCCGCCTGGAGACCTTTGGGAGTTGGACGACATATAAATTTAATAAAATAAATAAATAAAATCAGAGGAGGATCAGCTGGATCCAGTGCCCGACGCATGTCTGCACAAAAGGCAGAGGAGAGGAGAACAGTGGAAAGTGGTGGGCTGATCTTGGGCAAAAAAGAGCCACTTCTGCTAGCGAGACCTCACCCTAGCTCTGGGAATAAAAGGCAGGGGGCAGAGATGCATAGGCGTGGCATTATTATAGGTGTGGATTATTCATCTTCTGTCCAGAAAGACTTGTTAGCTTGCAAGAGAAACTTTTTGCTGGGGCTGCTGGCATTTCTAATATAGGAATCTTTTGAGTTCACATCAGAGGGTTTGTCATGTTTGGGGGATGGAGTCAGAACACTAGGTATCTTTCTAGATGTGATGCACTCTATTGTGGTTTGATGTTTGATAAGAAAATACTTGGTTGATGGTTTGTTGGATGAATAGCACTAATTTATTAATTGGATTTATATGATGCCCCTCTCTGAGGACTCAGGACAGATTACAACATATAACAGAAACAATGTAAACATCCTAATCCAAATAATTTAAACTATTTAATCTAAAACCCCAGTAACATTTAAAAATAAATCTTCCCCATTCACACAATAAGCATATATTACATTCATCAGCCAGGGGGCTAAATGGTCCCCAGCCTGGTGACATAGATGAGTCTTCAGACTCTTGTGGAAGGCGAGAACAGTAGGGGCAGTGTGAATCTCCAGGGGGAGCTGATCCCAGAGGACTGAAGCCCCCATAGAGAAGGCTCTTTATTTTATTATTTATGGATTTATTGGATTTGTATGCCGCTCCTCTCCATGGACTCGGGGCGGCTAACAACAGTGATAAAAAACAGCATGTAACAATCCAATACTAAAACAACTAATACCCTTATTATAAAACAAAACATACATACAAACATCCCATGCATAAATTGTAGACGCCTAGGGGGAAAGAATATCTCAGTTCCCCCATGCCTGACAGCAGAGGTGGGTTTTAAGGAGCTTACGAAAGGCAAGGAGGGTGGGGGCTATTCTAATCTCTGGGGGGAGTTGGTTCCAGAGGGCCAGGGCCACCACAGAGAAGGATCTTCCCCTGGGTCCCGACAAATGACATTGTTTAGTTGACGGGACTCGGAGAAGGCCCACTCTGTGGGAACTAACTGGTCGCTGGGATTCATGCAGCAGAAGGCGGTCCCGGAGATAATCTGGTCTGGTGCCATGAAGGGCTTTATAGGTCATAACCAACACTTTGAATTGTGACCAGAAACTGATCGGCAACCAATGCAGACTGCAGAGTG
This sequence comes from Erythrolamprus reginae, assembly GCF_031021105.1. NCBI lineage: Eukaryota > Metazoa > Chordata > Lepidosauria > Squamata > Dipsadidae > Erythrolamprus > Erythrolamprus reginae. The sequence continues at coordinate 301,514,597 of NC_091951.1, read as the reverse complement.
TTGGTGTGACATGGGCATATTTAGGGAAGCCCATGATTGCTCTTGCAGCTGCATTCTGCACAATCTTAAGTTTCCGAACACTTTTCAAAGGTAGCCCCATGTAGAGAGCATTACAGTAGTTGAGCCTCGAGGTGATGAGGGCATGAGTGACTGTGAGCAGTGACTCCTGATCCAGATAGGGCCGCAACTGGTGCACCAGGCGAACCTGGGCAAATGCCCCCCTCGCCACAGCTGAAAGATGTTTCTCTAATGTGAGCTGTGGATCCAGGAGGATGCCCTTAGGTCCCACCAAACAACATTGTCTAATTGACGGGACCTGGAGAAGGCTGACTCTGTGGGACCTAACCGATCACTGGAACTCATGCGGCAGGAGATGGTCCTACAGGCAATCTGGTCCGATGCCATGTAGGGCTTTATAGGACATAACCAACACTTTGAATTGCATCCGGAAACCAATCAGCAGCCAATGCAGTCCGCAGAGTACTCGAGAAATATGGGGATACCTGGGAAGGCCCTTGACCACTCACATGATTTGCAGTTTCTGAACATATTAATAGAGTCACTGATCTTCGCACTAGCTTGAGCTAATGTTTTAGAACATTCTGACATTCTCATGACTGGCTCAAAATTGACTCAGCCTTGCATTCTTCCAAGATCAGTAAATTAAGGAGCCATATCGTTGGGGCAATAGGCTGACTCTGTAAACTGCTTAGAGAGCACTGTAAAGCATTATGAAGTCTATGTGCTATTGCTATTATCTGACCATTATTATTGAGTTAATGTCACTAGTGTCTTGAACCAGGAGGAGAATGGGAAAATGGTTCATTCATCAACATATTATATATCTTCTATGCTTATATTTTGTATTTTCACAATGTAGTGATAATGTTCCTGGTAGAACTTGAGTATAAAATTGTTATGCTTAAATTAACTTATATGTTAAAGTTCAATCATTATCCCTTGTGATTGGATGAAAAAAAAAGATTATTAATTCTTGGACATCTAAAAATATTAAAGGCTTAGTATCTTTGCATTTCAATGCTCTCATTTAATATAAATTAAATTAAATTGTTAGTTGGAATATTTTAGATTGACACGATAATTTGATTACTCCTACCACTTAACTAGATTTCATCATAATATCTGGTAGTCACTTGATGAGTAATCTAATAATTCCAGCCTTGAGAATACTGGGGTGCCTACAATTCAGTTTTAAGTAATCCATGATTTATAAGGCTATTAAAGTATGCAAGAAGGAAACAATACATGCAGTACAATCACCATTATTAAGACTATTTGCTACTTAACAATTACAATTTAAGATATGCTCTTATACCCTAAACAGAAGTATACGTACCAGTAAATCCCCTTTTATGAACACACCCAGCATATGTATAAAATCTTCTAATCAAGAAATGAGAAAGAATGAACCCATCCCAAAATATGAACCAGGATTATGTAATCTACCTCCTGTAGGCAAGATTACAATAGAAATTCCACGTATTTATACAATCCATATCTTTTACCTCACTCCATCCCCTTCAATGGCTAGTCTCCCCTTACTCAATATTTTATGTAACACTTGGGGTGCCCTTTCAGTATTTTTGGCTCTCTTTCAAGGAACTTTCCAACTTGGAAAGACCACTCCAACATTATTCACCCTCATAACAACTTATTTCCTCAATTTAATGTTTTTACAGGTTAACATGCCCTGTTTCCACATTCTAACTGTATAAATATCTTCCTTCTAGAGACAAACATATCTTCTTTATGAGAACTAACTGAAGATTATCAAACTCAAATACATTTTTGATTACATAGTCATACAATGGTTGTGCAATGGCTCTCTTTACCTGTTCATTTCTTACAAGAATAAAACTCCACTTTTCACAAATAACAACTAGATGTATTCCCCAGAACCTCTTAAATTCTCAGAAATTTCTTCTAGTTTGTTTTACCATGTCAAAGAATTGTGTATAATATTCCTAAAATAAAATTATACAGAGTAAATGTGGCAGTAATAGATAGCCAGACAATAACCCAGAGCAATCCAATTTAAGTATAAATATTATTTTTATATATCCAATAGAATAGCCAATAACAATGCTAGACATCAATCATATACAAATACAAACCGAGAGCATAACACACAGTTCTCTACACACAGCAATTCTACAATAACTCTCCCCCGAGAGGAATGCTACTGGCTCCCTCTTGTGGCCAACTGAATCATTACTCTTAAAGAAACATTATCAAACATACACTGTTGGTTAATTACATAATGTAGCACCCAACTAGTTATACTCATAGTATTAACAGTTAGCAATAAGTCTTGTGATATTTAGAGGATGCTTTTTTGTTTCAATAAGGGAAATCAAGAAAGATAGAAACCACAAACTACTAAGAAAAGTCATAGGATTAATGCAACAAAAAAAAGTACAAGAGCAAGCTTGGTGTAGTGGTTAAGGTGTTGGTCTACAAACCAAGAAACTGTGAGTTATAGTCCCACTTTAGGCATAAAAACCTCAACTTATAACTTTGGGCCAGTCACACCCTCATAGTCCAACTCACCTAACAGGTGGGAAAATAGGAGGAGGAGGAAGAAGAAGAATATTGACATGTTTGAATGAATTGTATATGAAAAAGGGCAGGGTTAGAGTTAAAATTTGAAAAAATGTTGCAAGCATTTATAACATTATATATTTATGAAATAGGATAGGAATAGAACTGATACTTTGTAAAATAGAACTGATACTTTGCAATGGTGGCTAACCATTTAATAACAAACAATCAAAATTAAGCCAAAACAAGACAATCAAATATTCAAATAACAGAATCAGAGATCAGATGAACAGACAGCATGGAACTTCTGATTATTATCACACAATTGCATTCACATTGGATAAGAAGAAACAGAAGGAGCTAAAGTGCTTTGTAATACAGGATGAACTTAATATTAGGATTTCTATGCTGACTTTCGTATTCTTAGCTTGAGACTGAGGCTAAAAACAACATCAGAAATGCATTCCTATCTCTCATACACTGTGTAAAAGCATTAAAATTTCCTCTCTCCCAAGAAAGGACCTGTAGAAATCATGTAAAACCTTGTATACAGGGCATGACATAATGTAACATCAGCTACACTGCCTCTGAAAGCTTAAGCAGAGGTGCTCTAGAGACCTTTCTATCAGATTCTATATCACATCAGCAATTTTTAACAAGAATTTAAAAAGCACCCTTTGGGGAGGGTTATTAATTTTTTTTACTCAGTCATTCATTACAAACAATTTGTACATAATCACGAAAACTCCAAGTGGTGTGCAATAACAAAATGTATTAACAAACACCAGAATTAAAGCATCACTTAGTCATAAACATCTCAAACATCCATAGCATTTATGAACTAGAAAGTACTGTATATTGCAATTTCAGGCAGGCAGCATTAAGTAGAAGTAGTTTGCAATACTGAATTCTAACCACTACGCCACCACCCAACCAATGCCAACATTAGAACATCACAAGTCCAATAGAACTATTTTATGTCTTTACAAAAAGCTGCCAAAGTAAAAGTAATTGAATTTTTGGGATAAACATTTTTACAGTGTCAGGATCTTTAAAGAAAAGTATTCCTCTGAACCACCACTTCCAGGAGGATCATACAGGATTGATAAATTTGGAAAAGTTGGGTTTCCAAGGGATCTTCAAAGACAGATCTGTGTACATTGGGTGACAATAATCTAGTTGCATGATACGATCGTGAGCCCCTGTTACAAGGGCAGTAAATATTTGGCAGTACAGTATCTTCTTTGCTATATTCATCTTTCATTTTAAAAGTCTCAACTCAGTGAGCTGAGTTGCCAGTTTCCACAGCTAGCATCAGTGCTGATTTACCTCAGAGAATTAGCCCATAACCATAATAGCCCCTTTGTCTTCATTATTTCCCTTCCCTGTTGCTTCCAGCAGCCACTAGAAGACATTGGGAGATCCATTTGCACATCTCTAACGCCATGTCTCTGACTCTAAATGTGAGTATTAAGCTAAAATCAATACCTGCAAATTTCCTTGAATATCCTAGGTTTCCTTCTGGTGTTTCTCCCTCCTCCATCAAATACTCCCCCCCCCCCCAATCTACACACCAATTCCATAGATTTATGTAATCATTAATCATCTTGGCAAATAAGTATTTGGCCACCCGCATTCTTCCTGCTGGGTCCCAGAGGCAGTAGCAAATTGACCAAGCTTATTCAACAACCATAAAGGATAAGCTGCAGACCCCCGCAGCAGGAGAGGAACAACTGAACAGTTTCTTCATATAACACATAATTTTAGAAGTGAGCTCCATGGAGGTTCATGATGAGAGAAATGGAAGCTAGGAGTTGAAACTGAAAACAATGTACCTGCAATAAATTAAAATACAAGATGAATAACAACATGTTTTTAAGTAGAAAATGCCCAGACCCAAAGTATCTGTTTGAAGGAATGTTTCAGATAAGCTTTGGTAATGAAATAGAAGCAAAGAATCAAGATGACCTGAAGTATCAGTAACATTTTATAATACCTTGGTAAGACCACACTTAGAATATTGCATCCAGTTTTGGTCACCATGGTATAAAACAGATGTTGAAACTCTGGAAAGAATGCAGAGAAGAGCAACAAAGATGATTAGAGGACTGGAGGCCAAAACATATGAAGAACTGTTGAAGGAATTGGGAATGTCCAGTTTAATGGAGAGAAGGACTATGGGCCACATGACAGATTATTCAAATATTTAAGGAGCCACCACAAATAAGATCAACGTGTTCTCCAAAGCACCAGAATAAAGAACAAGAAATAATAGATGAAAACTAATCAAATAGACAATCAACCTAGAACTATGTAGAAATTTACTGACAGAATGATGACTTGCTCCAGAAGTTATGAATGCTCTAATATTGGAGAAGAGTTTGGACAAACATTTTTTCTGAAATGTCTCCAGCTTGAGCAGGGGGTTGGACTAGAAGATCTCCAAGATTCCTTTCAACTCTCTTTATTCTGTCATTCGAATGACCTCAGACTGACTCAGTCTGTGCATTGTCAGAATCCAAAATAAGATTTAGAAAGCAGCACATCATTCCTTCCTTCGCTTCTTGCATGGAAATGCACAACCAGCTTTAAACCTTTTGACTTTGTAACTCATCTGAATAATTCGTTTTTAGATTAGGCATTTGTGAAGGAATGTAATTTCGCCTGAAGAGATGCAAGAGCTTTCAAAGCCCATATACTTTTTGATTCTGATTTTTCTTTAACTTTTACAAAAAGAGGTATCTGTCATTTTACTTTTGAGAAACCAAATTCCATTTAAAAAAATTAGTAACACCTTCTGTTGGAGACCACCAGGATCCATTCCAGACAGAAAAGAAGAGTTTTTAGCATAAAGGAAAGTGCCTCCTAACTGCATAGGAAGAGAAGAATTATTGAAAGGGACAGTAGTCAAATTAGGAAGAAGAAATATTGAACAGAGAAGGGTTCAAACAATCAAACAAATAATTAATTTAAATGTTTAAATAGCAAAACTGGAAAAAGACTGAATGAGTAAATATAAATATTAGAAAGCATTTGGTTAAGATGCAATCATACACCAAATGCTAAGAACCCAAACTTAGCATGTATTAATGATAAAATACATCAATGAAGGGTTTTTTTTAAATTAAATTAAAAAAATTTCAAAGCCAATTCACAATTTTTTGTGACTTACAGCTTGTGATGGGATAATAGCTCAGGACGTTTTCTTTTCTATCCTTTCTATCAATATATCTCTGCCTTTTATGAACACAATCTGAGGAACATTAGGTCCGATTAGGTCCCCCAGAGTTGGCATTCTCCGGGTCCTGTCGACTAAACAATGCCATTTGGCGAGACCCAGGGGAAGAACCTTCTCTGTGGCGGCCCCGACCCTCTGGAACCAGCTCCCCCCGGAGATTAGAACTGCCCCCATCCTCCTTACCTTTTCTAAACTCCTTAAAACCCACCTCTGCTGTCAGGCATGGGGGAATTGAAAGATCTCCCCCGGGCCTATACAGTTTATGCATGGTATGCTTGTGTGTATGTTTGCTTTTAATAATGGGGTTTTTAGTGTTTTTTCTTAAATTATTAGATTTGCTGTACATTGTTTTATTATTGCTGTGAGCCGCCCCGAGTCTAGGGAGAGGGGTGGCATACAAATCTAATAAATAAATAAATAAATAAATAAATAAATAAATAAATAAATAAATAAATAAATAAATAAATAAATAAGCAAGCAAGCAAGCAAGCAAGCAAGCAAGCAAGCAAGCAAACAAACAAACAAACAAACAAATAAATAAACAAACAAACAAACAAATAAACAAATAAATAAATAAACAAACAAACAAACAAACAAATAAATAAATAAATAAATAAATAAATATGTCAGTGATTACAAACCTTTTTTTCCCTCAGGTGCTGAAAGAGTGTGTGCACACGCTATTGTGCATGCATGAGTGCCCACACCCATAATTCAATGCCTGGGGAGGGTGAAAACAGCTTTCCCTGCCCTCCACCCTGGAGACCCTTTGGAGGCCTGTTTCCCAACTTCTGGTGGGGCCAGTAGGCTTCTGTTTCACCCTGCCCAGGCTGCAAAGGTTTCCCTGGAGCTGGAGGAAGGTAAAAACACCCTCCCCCATCCCCCGGAGGTTCTCTGGAAGCCAAAAACACTCTCCCAGAGCCTCTGTGTGAGTAAAAAATCAGCAAACCAGCACACACATGCACATTGGAGCTGAACTAGGGCAACGGCTTGCGTGCCAACAGATATGGCTCCACATGCCACCTGTGACACCCATGCCATAGGTTCGCCATTACTGGAATATGCAGTACAGTGCAAAGAGACATGTGCTGATCTGTACATTGGGGAAACAAAACAACCACTTCATAAACGCATGGGACAACATACAGTAGGAGAACAAATCTATCAGGACTAGATTCAGAAGTCCATTCAGCAGTGCATTTAAAAGACAAAGGCCACTCTTTTGAAGAGAAGCAAAGTCCATATTTGGGACAGAGAAGACTGCTGGTTTGAAAGAGGGGTCAAAGAATCCATCTATATCAAAATTGAACATCCCACTCTCAACAGAGGGGGAGGGATACAACATCACCTATCTCCAGTCTATAACACAGTCTTTTCAATATTCCACATCCATTTGTAACACTCAGATGACCTCAATGACATAGATAAACCTCCAGGTGGCCTTAATAACTCATTAAAAGAATGCAAATGACCAGCTGTATGCAAGGACTATTATTCCTTCCATTCCCCACCATCCAGTCAGAAGAAACTTCTTGAATAAAATAACTTTAAAAACAAACAAACCAGAACATGTTGCCTCTTGAAAAAGCACCTTTTGGAACAACCATGAACTGGATGACTCAGAGCCTTCATAGACATTTCTACGTTATTTGCTTTCATTGCTGACTGCTTTTCAGACTTGCTGAAATATTTGTTTTAGTTTTGCTTTTAAGGTATTTTGTTGCTATAGAAATATTTTGTTTTCTTTAAATAAAATGAAGATATAAAACAAGATACAAAAGAAGTAAATTGTAAGACAAGAAACAAAAATTGATGGAGAGTACTGGCAATTTACTGGTAGCAAATTACATTTGATGTTTTTTCGGCAAAACTGAATGCATACATACAAGTTGCAGTTTATATATCCATTTATTCTACTTATTTTTAAAAATTCATTTATTACGACTCAGTAATCCAGTGGTGTCAACTTCAGTGCCCATGGACCACAGGGTGCTTAAATTTGGCCTACTGGGCCACCCTAGAAAGAGCAAAGGACCAGCCCATGGTACTTCTGTCAGCAAAAATGGAACTTGGAAGGGCCATTCATGGCCTCCTGAGCTCTATTTTTACTGGCAGAGGGCTGCTGGATGTTGTTATGGCTGAATTTGGAGCCTGGGAGAGCCACCTGAAACCCTTCTGAGTCTGTTTGATGGCAGTGGGTTGTACAAGGACGTCCTGCATGCACAAAAGCTGAATCTCACGTGAGGACACGTACATTTGAGATTTCTGGTTTTTCGCTTTTGTGCATGTGCAGAAATGAAAAGGCCTGAAAATAGGCCAAAAGGTAAGTCACCCTCACCGCTTGGCCGCCGCTCACCACGCCACGCCACTCACTGCCATTTACCCTGCTGCCAGCTGCTGCTCAGCCAGCCACTTGCCACGGCTCATCTTGCTGCTCACTTCCACGAGCGGCAGCTCTGCCACAAGCAGCCTGTCCCACCTGCCCACCCCACCGCTCCACCACACCACTCGTGACAGCTTTGTCCCGCCACGAGCAGCAGCTTTGCTGCAAATGGCCCTTCCCACCCACCCACCCCATCACTCCACCGTGCCACACATGGCAGCTCCACCACGAGCGACCTGCCCGGTCCTTACCTTGCTCCAGTGCTCACCTCCTGCAGGGATGCTGAGAAGATGGGCCATGGTGCAGGGAGCACACCAGGTGGCCCTGAGCTCCAGCTGCATGGCCTGCTCTATGCTCTCCTGTGCCGCAGGCATCTCTCTCATGGTGATGGTGCCCCAAGCAAGTTGTGGCCTTAAGGAGCACAACGCTGCTCCCTAAGGCCACGACTCACTCAGGGTGCCATCACCGCGTGCGCCAAGAGATTCCTGCATCCTGGGAGGACAGAGAGCAGGCTACGTAGCTGGAGCTCAGGCAGGCCACTTTTGCTGCTGGCCAAAGCTGCCACTCTAGACGCCACAGCTAGATTCAGCTGCTGCACATGTGCAGCAGCCGAAATTTCTCCCGCAGATGTCCTTCCGGCAGTAAAAATTGCCAGTTTCTTTGCTTCTGCGCATAAGTGGAAGCAAAAAACCTAGTAATTTTTGCTAGCATTGTGCCAGTTACGCGTGCATGGCACTTGTATGCCTGGTGGCAATGGAGCTAAGCTACACGCTCCATTGCCACCACCAGAACAGCGTTCTCGCTGTTACAGATCATAGCCCATCAGTGGGCATCCCCCAACATCAGTGACATCAAGGTGGCCACATCCACCCTGGCCACACCCACCCCAGCTCCCTAAAACAATGTCGTCTGGTGGGACCCAGGGGAAGAGCCTTCTCTGTGGTGGCTCCGACCCTCTGGAACCAGCTCCCCCCTGAGATTAGGATTGCCCCCACCTTCCTTGCCTTTCGCAAACTCCTTAAACCCCACCTCTGCCGTCAGGCATGGGGAAACTGAAACATCTCCCCCTTGCCCATGTTGTTTTGGTGTTAGATTGATTGTGTGCTTGTTTTTTAATATTCTGGGGTTGTTTTTTATGAATTTTTTAGCTTAACATTCTAATTGGATTGGTGGGTATTGGATTTGTTATTATGTATTGTTTTTACCTTGTTGTGAGCCGCCCCGAGTTTGCGTAGAGGGGCGGCATATAAATCCAATAAATCTAATCTAACCTAAGGTCAAAAACAACCCTGATGCAGTCCTCAATGAAATCGAATTTGACACCCATGCTGTAATTCCTTAATTCGGGGTAGAGCTGGTCTGATTGAATGGAGCTGAGCTTTTACTAGACAGATGCTTTCCTGATGCAAGATGGAGATCACCACTGATATTTTTTTCTTTGCACACTAGGAGAGAAATATCCGCCATTGCCTAGAATTGAAACCTCAACCTTCTGAGTGGCAGGTGAGCATCTTTATCCCCCATGCCACCACACCACTTCCAATTTATTCTACTTGTTATATTTAGCCATTATGTGTGCTTATTTACAGATTCAAAATAACAAAACGGTATGGATTCTATGTGGAATTTACATCACTAGAAATAATTGAATTACAAACACAGAATAAATATTAACTACATAATTAACATTTTTCTTCCTGATTAATGGCTACTTGGCCTGTGATTAAGTCTTACTTTTATTCTCCCACACCAATAATTACTCTCTGCAAAAATAAGTTTTATTTAAAAGATCATGTTATGTAATAGTTGATGGGATGAACTAAGTGGGGGCAGGAATATCATGCTATAACTATGATTATGAGTATTGATACCTGTACAGTATTTCTTCTTTGCAATGCCACGCTGCTGCTTTTATTATGACCCCTCCCTCCAGAGGTCATACATCCTGGTACCAGAGAGAAGAATGCAAATTTTTCACAGATTAAAAATCAAACAAGTAATAGATTGCCTGTAAAATACATTATTCTACTCCATGGACATAATAGGTTCCTTTGTGCTGTTAGAGAGAACCACTTATTTATTGCAGGCTACCTCAATCATCAGAATAACCGCAGAAGGCTTAGCCAATAGGGTTTCCAAAGAGAAAAATAAGAGTAATTAAAGTAAGCAAGAACCAAGGAAGCAATCATGCGTACAGCACCCTGAAGAAAGAGCAAACCAAATTCAATCACATGGTGCTCCCACTCTTTTAAATAGGCCTATTCTTGTGAGTAATAATAGTACCATAATGTACTTTCATTGTATTTTGAAATGATTTCTTGGAAGCCATTACTTAAAAGCATAGTTGACATCTAACCGGCATATTTTGCAGGGTTATTTTGAGGATAGATTCCTCAAGTAACTCTTCAGAATATCTCAAGCAAGTGTGTTTTCATATTCCCATATTGGAGGGAAGAATAGAACTATTCAAAGGCAGTGAAGCCTACTCCAGAATTGTTTGAAGATGAATACCAAGGGGACAATATCTTCATCCCTGAGTGAGTGTTGAATAGGTACAAATGGTATACTGTAATATCAAAAACATATTGATAAATATTTGTTTTTAATGTCATCTGCTTCAGGAGAAGCAAACATATGGGCAGGTATGGTGTATGTGGTGCCTGATTGTTTACGTATCACAGATGTTTCTCAATTTATGATCACAATTGAGTCCAAAATTCCTGTTGTAAAGTGAGAAGGCTGTTAAGTGAATTTTGCTTCATTTCATGATCTTTTTGTCACAGTTGTTAAATCACTGCAGTTCTTCAGTTCGTAAGACAGCTGTTAAGTGGATCTGGCTTACCCATTGCTTGTCAGAAGATTGCAAAATGCAATCACATAACCCCAGTATACTGCTACTATCATAAAGATGAGTCAGTTGCCAAGCATCCCTACTGCCCGACCACACTGCTCACCCATTTTGAGACTGTAGTGATTTCTGATAGTCTCAAAATGGGTGAGCAGTGTGGTCGGGCAGTAGGAAAAGCAAGTAGAATGCTTGGCTGCATAGCTAGAGGTATAACAAGCAGGAAGAGGGAGATTATGATCCCGCTATATAGAGTGCTGGTGAGACCACATTTGGAATACTGTGTTCAGTTCTGGAGACCTCACCTACAAAAAGATATTGACAAAACTGAATGGGTCCAAAGACAGGCTACAAAAATGGTGGAAGGTCTTAAGCATAAAACCTATCAGGAAAGACTTAATGAACTCAATCTGTATAGTCTGGAGGACAGAAGGGAAAGAGGAGACATGATTGAAACTTTTAAATATGTTAAAGGGTTAAATAAGGTTCAGGAGGGAAGTGTTTTTAATAGGAAAGTGAACACAAGAACAAGGGGACACAATCTGAAGTTAGTTGGGGGAAAGATCAAAAGCAACGTGAGAAAATATTATTTCACTGAAAGAGTAGTAGATCCTTGGAACAAACTTCCAGCAGACGTGGTTGGTAAATCCACGGTAACTGAATTTAAACATGCCTGGGATAAACATATATCCATTGTAAGATAAAATACAGGAAATAGTATAAGGGCAGACTAGATGGACCATGAGGTGTTTTTCTGCCATCAGTCTTCTATGTTTCTATGAATTTTGATTATATGACCATATGAATGTTGCAATGGTCATAAGTGCGAAAAATGGTCATAAATCATTTTTTCAGTGCCATTGAAACTTTGAATGTTCATTAAATGAACTGTTGCCAGACTACCTGTACTAATAAATTCAGAAGTACAATATTCATTTATAGAATCAGAACATTTTCTTCCTACTTTCCTTTAAAGACCAGTGTTCCATTGTGACTATTTATATTAATTTATGTCATATATTGCTAACAGAAGCTCTGTACAAACGTTGCCAAAATAAAATATTCATTCCAATTTCTGTAGGTCTTTTACATACTTGAAATGAAATTCATCTTTCTTAGATACAACATAACATCTTGATATATTAGAACAGTTACACTTACATGATAGACATCTAAATAAATTTTTTATCATAAAACAGATCAAATTGTTCATAGATTTAATTTGTGTGTCCTGTTTTTATATTAAGATATGAAATTTAAGAAGTTTTGCCTATTTTTCTGTGCCTTTCACTGAAAGCTTAGCCCGAGGGGTGGGTAGGCAATGAAAAATGTGGAAAAAAATGTAAGCTCACAGGATAAGAGGCTCAAAAAATTGCAGCTAGCAACAATTGAGTCATAATATTTATTTTGTAATACTGATAATACTGTATTTGTTCCTGAGGCATTGAGTTACAGAATTGAATCAAACAAGCAACTGATTTTATTTTTAATACCTGAAAGCAGAAAACCAGTTCAGTCAAGATATCATAACGAACAAATACTCTTTTTCAACAGGTCACCACCAATTTCCTCCTTACTATCTGTGCTTGAAGCATGTGTCTCGTTCTTTCTAATTGTAGGGCCAGTCCTAAATAACTGCATACTCCTAGAAGTAATAACAGTGATCCTATAGCTTCACTGCTATACGGTTTAAAACATGGCTCACAAGGAGATCTATAGTTTCTGGCTTGAATAAAATATTCACCTAGTAGTCAATCAAATGACTGTGGCTGTTGAATTTGCAAACAGGCTACAAAAGCTTTCCAGATGTTGTGGGATAGTTAGTGCCCTTAAAGGAAACTAGAAATACTTCATTCCTGTTCAGATCACTCAAAGGCTATCAATCAGAATGAGAACACCTCACATTTACACTAATATAAACAAATCCAGAATGTTAACTACACAATATGTATTTAATGCATTATGCAATTCAGCCTTAAAATATGCAAAGTCATTTCTTCGGTGTCTGGATAACTTTCACATTCTGTTCCAAAACTGGCATATCGCTTAATGTCCTTGTGAATGATAGTTTTGCTCAACAGTCAAAGCTACTAGTTATTTTTGTTCCTCCTAAGCCTCCTTAAACCAGTGTTTCCGAACCATGGCAACTTGAAGATATGTGGACTTCAACTCCCAGAAGTCCCCAGCCAGCATTCTAAATAAATAAATAAATCGCTGGCTGTGGAATTCTGGGAGTTGAAGTCCAGATATCTTCAAGTTGCCAAGGTTGGGAAACACTGCCTTAAACTACCCAGTTATTTTCCCATTAAAGATAGATGGTATTATTTTCCGCTTTGAAAGTGTCATCTACTAATATGGTCTATTATCAGAGGAAAGCACCAAGTTGCTCTTCATCTCAGGGGACAAAATATATTTACAAAATATTGTAAACGGCATTTTCTGTATGAGGTTCCTTAAGATAGATGGTGATATAAATGTTATAACTAAATAACAAATAAATGTTATAAGTAAATAACAAATAAGTAAGAGATAAAAATAAAGTTTAAAATGTTTAGATGCTCATAATGAGAATTTGTCTGGCAAGAGCTGGAATTTAAAATTGATTTATTGATTTATTGATTGATTGATTGATTGATTGATTGATTGATTGGTTGAGTCATTTATTAATTCATTCTTTCATTCTAGCCCCATCAGTTCTTTCCCAATTTGAATCAATGTGCTTTTATGCTAATGTTATGTAGCAATGTTAAAGCTACAGGCTTACTTTGACAGCACAGACTGGAATATTTTTAAATACACCTTTGCAGACCTGGATGAACTTACAGATACTATCACATTATGTGTCAGCTTCTGTGAAGATCTATGTGTACCAACCAGGAACTTCTGAATATATAGTAACAATAAACCTTGGTTCACACCTAAACTTAAGCAGATACGACATTCCAAAGAGGAAGCCTACAGAAAAGGTGATAGAATGCTGTACAGTCAGGCCAGAAATGTACTAACAAGGGAGATCAGAGCAGCAAAAAGAAACTACTCTGAAAAGCTAACTAATTAATTCTCAACAAACAAACATGCAAACATGTGGAAAACTCTCAAAAACATCACCGTTTATTTATTTATTTATTTATTTATTTATTTATTTATTTATTTATTTATTTATTTATTTATTTATTTATTTATTTATTTATTTATTTATTTATTTATTTATTTATTTATTTATTATTACTTAGATTTGTATGCCGCCCCTCTCCGAAGACTCGGGGCAGCTCACAACAGCAAACTCCCTTCCCCAGTTAAAAGAAATCAGCAACTGGCAGATGACCTGAATGTGTTCTACTGCAGGTTTGAAAAGAAACTACAGCCACCTATCTCCACAACCTCCATCCCAGACACACCAACAACAGCCAAATCTTCTACAACTGAACCCATCCCATTGGGTTTACAACCACTGGTGATCACAGAAAAGGAAGTGCAAGATCTATTTCACAGAGAGAAGCCTAGAAAAGCACCAGGCCCAGACAAGATAACCCCTTCTTGCTTAAAAGTCTGTGCTGACCAATTGGTTCCCATTTTAACCCAAATCTTCAACAAATCACTAGAGATGTGCTATGTTCCATATTGCTTCAATATCATCCCAGTGCCGAAGAAGCCCTCCATCAAGGAACTGAATGACTACAGACCAGTTGCTCTAACAACTGTAGTTATGAAAACCTTTGAAAGGCTAGTTGATGTCCCACTTGAAAACCATCACAGATCCACTGTTAGACCCCCTGCAATTTGCATACCGAGCAAATAAACCGACAGATGATGCTGTAATATGGCTCTGTACTACATCCTAAAACATCTTGAATCTCTAAAGACTTATGCTAGGGTCCTTTTTGTAGACTTTAGTTCAGCATACAACACCATCATACTTGACCTTCTTCTAACTAAACAAAATCAGCTAGCAGTACCTAAACACACCTGTAAGTGGATCACAAGTTTCCCAACAGAAGCAGCAGGTGAAGCTAGGCAAAATCACATCTGATACCTGTACAATTAACACAGGGCCCCCCCAATGCTGTGTGCTCTCACCACTTCTCTTTTCTCTATACACCAATGACTGCATCTCAAACGATCCATCTGTTGACAAATGCATATTTTATTTTATGTACATTGAGAGCATATGCACCAATGGCAAATTTCTTATGTGTCCAATCACACTTGGCCAATAAAGAATTCTAAGAACTTCTTTTTGTTATTGCTTGATTAGCAATGATTACAAATGAATACTTTTAGTCAATTAGATTGTAATTGCTTGCTTAATTGTGTTTTAAATATCTGAATCATTTTCTGTTATGTTTTCAGTGTTCTTCAGTGACTTGCCACCACTTTGCCTATTTATTCCAATAAATATTTATGCAAAAATGGTATAAAAGAACTCAGCTTTCAAGAGAAGGGAGAGACAGGGAAGTGAATTAGCAAGAAATATGTGATGTACTGTAAATTAAAAATTGACATGGGTTATCACCAATATTAAAGAGAGGGTTTAATAGACATTATAATTAACCATAGTTTATATTCACTTTTATCAGAACTACTTGTTGATACTACATTGCAAAAATAAATAGATGTTTGATGTTAAATCCTGGCTTATAACCAGGATTGATTGAACTGCTACCTGATTGCCATTTAAGTTTCTACAGTGGTTTACTGTCTACATGGATTTTAAAATTAATATATTTTATCTCAAGTCCTGACTTTGGCATTCATAGTTAAATTTACTATGGGGTCTCAGGGGTCGGTCTTCTCCCCCTGCTATTTAATATCTACATGAAACCGCTGGGTGAGATCATTCAAGGGCATGGGGTGAGGTATCATCAGTACGCTGATGATTGTCACGCTGGAAATTGCCAGCCCCCATGACATTGAGAAACATCCAGTAGTTAGAGAGTTAATTCTGTCTAGTAAGGTAGCTCCTCCTGTGTGATGTAATTATTTGCTCACATCCTGTCCTTCTCCAAGAAGAAGGGCCGTCCTTATTCAGAGGACATCTTTTTCTCTATACATCCTAGCCAGAGGATGTGCTTTTCATGTCTCTCCAGACATTTATTGTTTTTATACTTTTCTAATAAAAAGTAACTTGTTCATTCGAACATGCTTGTCTGTACTTCACTATTCATCACCTCTGGAAGCTCCCGGCTCACTCCTCACGGGCTGAGCGCCTTGTCTAAGGTAAGGGGGTCTTCTAAATCCCGACATGGCAGCCGAGCACGGTTATTATTGAAGTAACAGACCCCGCTTACACCCCGTAAGCTTCCTAGGAATTTTTCCCTAATGCCAGCGAAAAAGAAACGTAATCCTCTCACGCAGTCATACGTTGATTCTCTCTCGAGTGACCAGCTGGCCCAACTCAAGGAGACAATTCGTGTAACCGATTGTAAAAGGAATCCGACTATGTCTCTGCAAGGTGAGAAGGAACTTCTTCTAGCTGACCCCTGCACTCAACGAACCGTAAGTGAATCTTACTTGATTGATGATGTAGAAACCAGGGAAAAGGATTGTAAATCTACCCAGGGTGAGCCCTCCGGCAGTCTTTCCATTAATCCTAGCGAAGATGAGGAGGAGGAGACGTTAACTCTGTTCCCCTCGCAATCATCCGGGACCCACGTTAAGGCTCAAACCAAGACAAGGCACCTAGATGATTTTAGCTCTCTCACTTCTGCTAAAATAAAAGGAACTTCCTTAAACCTGCAGAAAATTGAAGAGCTTATTGGCAAGGATGAGAAGGAGATAAATTCTTTAGAATCAATCTGTCTCCATTTCGATAACCTTCCTACAATGAAAAATATAGAGCAGCAAGAAATTTATTTCAGTTACTTAAAAAAGGCTGATGAAGTCAGAACTGAATTACGATCTCTGAAAAAACTTCAGCTTAAACTTCTTGCAGAAAAAATGGAGTTTATGTCCCTGAGAGGCAGTTCACGTGCTCATTCTCCACAGGGAGAGACAGAAGGAATCCATTCCTCCCACTCACCCCAAGATACGCATGGGCACATCGTAAATCCTCCTGTGGTCACACATTTTTTCCCATCACGCTCTCACATAGAACACATTCCTTTTGAACAAGGGAGGGCTCTCCAGCTCGAAGATAAAAAAATGGTTCCTTTGCAGTTTAAAAGTACAAGCCGAGAAGGGGGGCCTTCCCCCACTGCTGCAAGTTACGCAACAGCGGCCACTAGTGGATGGAATGCGCCAAAGGCACAGTTAATTCCTGAAACAAATGCTTTTCAAGTGAGACCTAATGCAATTAGAGTTTCCCTCAATACTAAGATGCAAAGGCAATCGGCTCCTCATGTTTTAGGTACTTCTGTTTCACCACAGAGACCTCCAGTCTTCATTCCACAGATGCAAGCACAACTTTCCCAGATGGGACAGCCACAAGGTTTGCCAGGAGGAGTAGGGGCTCAACCCCTGCAACTCCAAGCAGTTCAGATAACTGCTCCAGCAAGGCATGCCATCACCTCTCCTACACTGAAAGGTGAGTTTGTGCTGTTACCAAATCAACTGGATTTTAAAGTATGGCTTTGCAGGATAGGACTGATCTTTATACTCATGTCTATAGACTCTGATGTTTTGTTCAACCCAAGTACTCCTGAATGGAAGAACGTTGTTGACAGATTCAGCAGATATCCACTGCCTTTTAAATCTACTCAGAGACTCTGTAACATGCTAACTGAAGAAGCAGAGTTGCTGAACACTGGCCTTAGACCTATGTCAGCAGCATTTAAATCTAACTTGGCCAAGGGCGGTCAGCAGAAAACAAGTACTCCAAAGTACTCACACCAGAAACCTTTTAAGAAGGATGACACTCGCAAATCTCCTGATGTGCAAAGTGTGAAGTCTGGCGAGACTGATCATCCACCTTATCCAACCCAGCCTAAAGGCGCACACAAGAAAGGATCCAGAGGAAAGAGTTCTGGAGCTGCAAAGTCAACTCCCAAAGACTCCAAAGATGAGAAACCTACTTATGTTGGTACCATCCACCTCAGCATTGTTCCTGACAAGAGTCCACTCTACGACATTCGTGAGTTATGGACCCTAGACAGTGGAGCAGCGGCACACATCGCGTACCGGAAGGAATCCTTCAGTGAGCTACACCCGACAGATGTCAAAGAAGTGTATGGAGTTGGTGATCTACGTTCCAAGGTGGAAGGAAAAGGAAAAGTCTTCGTCAAAGAACTGGACTCCCTTGTCTCAAATGTTTTCTACGTTCCAACTGCCAAGAACAACATCCTTAGTGGATATTGCCTGAGAGAAGAATTGAAGGTTGTAATAAACTTTGAACTTGTTGACACCAACATTATCAAGGATGGCAAACTTCTTGCTACTGCCATCCCCATCAAAGGTGTCTTTTATTTGCAACCCAAACCTGCCAGCAAAGGTAGTGTAAGTATAAGCGTTCCAAAGGGCGAATGCACAGGTCCAGAGAGAAACCCTGGTGCCACCGCTAGTTCAAAGGTTCCTAAAACCAATGAAACCCCTGAGGTTCCTAATGCTGTTAAAAATGTTAAACATATGTTAACAAACAAATCTTTTCATTCCAGGTGCATTCACAGATGGCATCGTCGCTTGGGGCATGCTTCTTACCCCGTCTTAGCAAAGATGTCTGAATATGTTGATGGGTTCACAATTGATGGGGCTTGCAAGGTTTACCTAGATTGTAAAATTTGTAATTCCGCAAAATCCCGTCATTCCCCAGTTCCAAAAATTGCTGTCCGGCTCTGTACACGCATCTTTGAATTGGTCCATACCGACGTTGTCGGTCCATTTCGGCCTACTGTTGGTAAACGTAAGTACTTCTTAACTGTAGTTGACAGTTACTCACGATTTGGCTATGTTTTTCTTTTAAAACAAAAATCAGAGGCGTTTGAGGCTTTTAAAGGCTTTGCTGCAGAAATACTTACCCAACACGACGTCTGGATCAAGCGGATTCAAAGTGATCGTGGAGGCGAATTTATGTCGCAACAGTTCCAAGGATGGATGGCCAGGAATGGAATCCGCCAGCAGACCTCATCACCCGGGACGCCAGCTCACAACGGTGTGTGCGAACGCAGGAACGGGATTCTGCAGACAATGTTTCGTTGTCTCATTGAGGATGCAAACGTGGACTTTTCATACTGGGGCGAAGCATTAAGGTATGCTAATTACATTGTTAACAGAACATGGAGTAGCGTCATTCAAGACACTCCTTATTACTTGCTCCATGGCAAGAAACCTGACATTCAAAACATTTACATTTTTGGTTGTTATGCCACTGTTAACATTCCAGTTGAACAGAGAAGAAAAGGAGGTCCTGTGTCAGAAAGAATGAGATTCATCGGCTTTGATGAAGTCTCCAAGTACCACAAATTTGCTGACTCTCATCACAGAGTTTATATTTCTAATTCAGCCAAATTTGAGGAAGACACAAATTGGTCCAGTATACATAGTAATGATACTTCAGTTTATTTCCCTAAGGAAAGTGTGCAGAGTCCTGATGCCCAGGAAGCTGTGCCAGATATTCCGAATGTTCCAGATGTTGAACAACCTTCGACAGTTGCCGAGGAAACCTCTGGTGATGAACTTGAAGGCGGAGATGATGATGAAGGATGGACCAGCGTTCCCAGACGTTCCAAGAGAACTACCAAAGGAACTCCTCCAAAGAGATTTGCACAGCAAGTATCTGATTCTCCTTATCTTTTCATGTGTAACAATCTTACACTTCCACCTGATCATTTTCACCAGATCAAACTTTTGCCTGACTCTGAACAAGAAAAATGGCATGAGGCTATGGAACACGAACTGGACTGTTTAAAGAAACTTAATGTGTTCCAGAAGGTGGAGCCTCCTAACAAGAAGAAAGTCATTGGCACACGCTGGGTGTATAAAGTCAAACAAAAGCCTAATGAAGAAAAGCTGTACAAAGCTAGGCTTGTAGCTCAAGGATTTTCTCAAATTTATCCGGATGACTACACTGACACATACTCACCCACAGTCAGAAATGAAAGTGTCAAGATTGCCCTAATCACTGCTATTGCTTTGGGTTTAGAAGTTTTCCAGTTTGATGTAGAGACTGCCTATTTGAACGCTGATCTGAATGAAGAGATCTACGTCAAGGGTGCTCCTGGATTCCAGAACCGAGAAGGAGAGGTTTGGTTTCTGAGCAAGTCTTTATACGGCCTCAAACAGAGCGCCCTCTGCTGGTACAAATTATTATCCCAAAAGCTAAATTCAATGGGCTTTATTAAGTCCGAATCTGATGGATGCGTGTTCACAAAAGGGCAAGGTAAGACTTATGAAATTGTTCTTGTTTATGTTGATGATATTGTTTATGTAGGTCTCAATGAAAGCACTAGTCAAACTTTTGCTAAGGGCCTTGAGAAACATTTCACCTTGAAAAGCCTAGGGCATATCAATGATTATCTAGGTGTTCAGTTTGAGAAAACTGAGAAGGGGTTCTCTCTTTCACAAGAAAGTAAGGTTGACCAGCTTTTGCAAAATTGTAACATGTCTGATGCGCATACTTGTCGTTCTCCTATGCAAACTGACTTTTACAGGTTAACCCGAGATGAGTATCCTGATTTTGAGAACAAAACATTGTACCGGTCAGTGATTGGATCGCTATTGTACATCAGCAGCTGGACGAGACCTGACATTTCACTGAGTGTGAATCTACTGTCCAGATACGTTCGAAAGGCTACCACGTTTCATTGGTCTTGCATAAAGAAGCTGCTCAGATACATGAAGCTCACGAAAGGCAAGAAGCTGTACCTTGAGCCAGATCATGTTGGGTACCCTGAAGTGATTTGTTATGCTGATGCTGACTGGGCAAGTGACACAGAAACACGAAAAAGTACTTCTGGTTATATCATGTTTTTAAATGGTTGTCCTTTCTTTTGGAAAGTTAGGCAGCAGAAGTTTATTTCTTGCTCTTCAACTGAATCTGAATATGCATGTGTTTCTGATTGCTGTAATGCATTAATGTCTCTTTTTCCTCTCATTGATAGTATTTGGAAAGGTCCTATGACACCAATTGTTATTATGGAGGATAATATTTCAGTTGCATTCATTGCTGAAGCTGAATTTGTTGGAGCTCGTTCACGGCACATTCACATCCGGTATCAAAATATCCGAGAGAAGGTGAAAGATGGTTTCGTGAAATTTCAGTATGTGGCTACTACTGAGCAGATCGCTGACTTGCTGAATAAGCCATTGCCAGCTGATCAACATGAATACCTCACCAACAAATTGTGCCTTAAGTGAATTGATGTCTTGATGTCCTGATGTCCCTCTTGTCTCTGATGACTGACAAAGAAGGGGTGTCACGCTGGAAATTGCCAGCCCCCATGACATTGAGAAACATCCAGTAGTTAGAGAGTTAATTCTGTCTAGTAAGGTAGCTCCTCCTGTGTGATGTAATTATTTGCTCACATCCTGTCCTTCTCCAAGAAGAAGGGCCGTCCTTATTCAGAGGACATCTTTTTCTCTCTACATCCTAGCCAGAGGATGTGCTTTTCATGTCTCTCCAGACATTTATTGTTTTTATACTTTTCTAATAAAAAGTAACTTGTTCATTCGAACATGCTTGTCTGTACTTCACTATTCATCACCTCTGGAAGCTCCCGGCTCACTCCTCACGGGCTGAGCGCCTTGTCTAAGGTAAGGGGGTCTTCTAAATCCCGACAATGATACCCAGCTTTACATCTCCACCCCATGCCCAGTCAACGAAGCGGTGGAAGTGATGTGCCGGTGTCTGGAGGCTGTTGGGGCCTGGATGGGTGTCAACAGACTCAAACTCAACCCGGATAAGACGGAGTGGCTGTGGGTTTTGCCTCCCAAGGACAATTCCATCTGTCCTTCCATTACCCTGGGGGGGGAATTATTGACCCCCTCGGAGAGGGTCCGCAACTTGGGCGTCCTCCTCGATCCACAGCTCACATTAGAGAACCATCTTTCAGCTGTGGCGAGGGGGGCGTTTGCCCAGGTTCGCCTGGTGCACCAGTTCCGGCCCTATCTGGACCGGGACTCACTGCTCACAGTCACTCATGCCCTCATCACCTCGAGGTTCGACTACTGTAATGCTCTCTACATGGGGCTACCTTTGAAAAGTGTTCGGAAACTCCAGATCATGCAGAATGCAGCTGCGAGAGCAGTCATGGGCTTACCTAGGTATGCCCATGTTTCACTAACACTCCGCAGTCTGCATTGGTTGCCGATCAATTTCCGGTCACAATTCAAAGTGTTGGTTATGACCTTTAAAGCCCTTCATGGCACTGGACCAGAATATCTCCGAGACCGCCTGCTGCTGCACGAATCCCAGCGACCGATTAGGGCCCACAGAGTGGACCTTCTCTGGGTTCCATCAACTAAACAATGTCAGTTGGCGGGCCCCAGAGGAAGAGCCTTCTCGGTGGCGGCCCCAGCCCTCTGGAACCAACTCCCCCCGGAGATTAGAACTGCCCCTAATCTCCTTGCCTTCCGTAAGCTCCTTAAGACCCACCTTTGTCGTCAGGCATGGGGGAACTGAGACATGTCCCCCGGGCATTTACAATTTATGAATGGTATGTCTGTATGTATGTTTGTTTAGAAAATGGGGTTTTTAAAATGTTTTTTAAAATAGTAATTTAGATTTGTTGTAGATTGTTTTTCACTTTGCTGTGAGCCGCCCCGAGTCTGCGGAGAGGGGCAGCATACAAATCTAAATAATAAATAAATAAATAAATATGTAGAACTTCTGCTTTCTGAAGTCAGGTACCAATTTATTGTGGCCATTATTAGGGGAAGTTTGAAAGTCTTTCCCAAAGAGGTCAGAATTTCAGGAAATGTCTTTATATGTTACAGTTCTGTTGATACTTTTTTTATAGCTAATGGTAAAGGCAAATCTCAGAATTTTTAAAGTTTCATGGATGGTTTCATATACATTGCCTTTGCAATCAGAACTCTAATGGGGAAAACTTCATTAGAGGGACATTATAAATAAAGGTTAAGGTTCTCTAATCTTTTGAGTGTGAAAGTAAATATAATTTTGCATATGAAATAAATTTACCAGAGATGGGTTGCTGAATGTCAATTTTCAAACTTCATGGAAATTAGAAAACTCTCTGCAGTTTTAATCTACTTGCAAAAGTCTATACCCAAATAAAGACTGATTCCATCTGATTACAAAAGAACAGAAGTCTCATTACCTTAATTTAATTTCCTTTGAGTCCTTAAGATGGAGCTTGCATTAAAGGTCCTACATTACGCTGGAGTCACTTTAAATATAAATTCCATTTTAAAATACAAAATAATGTAGATAAGGAAAATAAAAAGATGACCAGACAATCATTACTGCACTATAAATTACTAATATAAACACTGATGAATATTTGATTGCAATCACCTAATTATTTGCAAGCAGCTAAATTCTCTAGAATGGTACAGCTGCTATTCATTTAATTGGGAATGCTCACTCCACAACCTATGCTATTTTTTCTCATAGATAGAATTGCTACGTCTTCCTATAGATTTTGTATAAATATTATTAAACAGATTGAATAAACTACATATTCAACCATAAAATTGATTTTAATTACCAATGAGTGAGAATATGCATTGCAGCTTAGAATAGATTAGATAAAGCATTATAGCCAGTTATGGTCATAAAAATTAATCAATGGATTTAAACTAGTTCTGCATCTGAAACTTTCCATATCATTCTAATGGGATGAGTACCAGATGATTGCTTCAAGAAGAAAGAGCGTAGCTTGCTTATAATCCTGATTTTTCAGTAGTATTGGAGAAATGGCCTATAGTAAATCTTTTAGGCTATTATGTCTCAGTGACTCATTTCAACAAGGTGATGTTTAGAAAACTACTCCCCCCCCCCCCATTATTATTGGCTTAGTACTGGTAGATAAAATAATCTAAGCAAAAAATAGTGTGTTAATGAAACTCGTTGATTTTTTTTTTTCCTTCATTGACAATGGAATGACAATGGAAAGTAAAGTGCTCTGTTGGAGAAATAGAATGTTTGTATGTAAAATCAATAGCAAACCACGATAAGTAAATATACTGTAATATGCAATGTTCTGTCTGGGTCACTCCGGAAGCTAGCTATGACCAACCCAAAAAGATAAGCCAGACATACCGGTAGAATCCAAACACAGTTTTATAATGAG
Source organism: Erythrolamprus reginae (assembly GCF_031021105.1). Classification (NCBI taxonomy): domain Eukaryota; kingdom Metazoa; phylum Chordata; class Lepidosauria; order Squamata; family Dipsadidae; genus Erythrolamprus; species Erythrolamprus reginae. Next base: position 301,490,385 of record NC_091951.1, on the reverse strand, counting down.
AAAGAGAAAAATAACCAACAGAAAATGTCCTTACAAGTCAGGAAAACACTGGAACTCCAAACAGATACACAAAGGCAATTGTCCATATAAAAACACAGGATCCTTGATGATAAACGAGGCTGTTGCTGACAGTCACAAACCTCCCACGGGTCTTCAAGACTGCTGGGCCACGAGCCAGGAACAGAAACGCTGAGAGACAACGCAGATTACAGCAATTCCACTCGGATAACACTCCACACTGTTACAAAACTTTGCCTGCCTTATAAACCCTTCCCTGCTAATGAGGACCACGCCCAAGCCCTGGTGTTCCTTATTCAACGCTGATAATATCTATTCAGTTGCTGCCTCCTTTTATCTATGCGTCTCTGTCGCATATCAATGACAGCTTGTGCTTCATCATCCAATGACTCTAGAGACTCCAAGCTACTTGCTGAAGAGAGCCCCTCCCCAGGGCTCCCAGGCCCCTCTTCCTCGTCACATTCCTCTTCGCTCTCATCCTCCCCCGGGCATGGAGCCAAGAGAGACGCAGCTGGTCTTTCATCTGCCTTAGGCTGAACCACAACATGCAATATGTAAAGATGCAATTTATCTGAAAGCTTAGCATGTTTAGTATCAATGATCTAGCACTAGTTTTAAACATTAATTAGTGCAGAGGTTAAGAATACCTTTTATCAACTTCAGTTCATATACTATTTATGTTTTTTTAATAAGGAAAGTAGCCACAATGACAATCATTCAGATTAGATTTTTATGCTATGATTTAGATGTGTCTGGGCTTTAAAACATTCAGAAAATTTAGCCAGTGATATGATATAGATACTTTGTTAAAAAAAAAAAAAGACCACCAGAATGTGTAATATTAGCTTTAATTGAATTATTTTAGTCAGTTATTTCTACCCGGACTTAATTTTAAAGTGTGGTAATATTAATGTGCAATAAAACCTGAGACTATGTGTTCCCCAGAGCTACAAAATGCTGTTCAGATTCTTTCACTACAAAAATGTCAGGACTGTAATATGGAATTAGTTAGGAGTAAAAACTGGGAGTTAGAAGTAAAGATCATGGTGTGTTGTTGAGCAATCCTATACAGTTAGTCCTTGACTTACAGCAGTTCATTTAGTAACCATTCAAAATTTCATTGACACACAAAAAAAGTGACTTATGACCGATTTTCACACTTACAACTATTGCTGCCAGGGGTTCGCTACTGGGGGTTCGCAGAGGTTCGGGAGAACCTCTAACTAAGATTCTGTGCAGTTTGGAGAACCTCCAGTGGCCCATTTTGGATGCAGATGAGTTCAGGGCACATGCAAAAGTTCAGGGAGGGCAAAAAACAGGCCTACTGGATGTTCGGGAAAGTCTCCGGAGGGCAAAAACATCATGGTGTAGGAGCATGACTAGGTCACTCCCACTATGACCACAAGCACCCAACAACCAGGCAAAGTACCCTTTGCTAAAAAAAATTGAAGCCCACCCCAGTGCTGCAATTTCATAGTGATGTGATCAAAATTCAAACACTTGTCAACTGACTCATATTTATGATGGCTGCAGTGTCCTTTTGCAATCTTCTGACAAGCAAAGGTGAATAGGGAAACCAGGTTCACTTAACAACTATGTTACTAACTTAGGTAATGACTTCAGTGATTCTTTTAACAGCTGTGGTTAGAGAGGTCATAAAATGGGGCAAATTTTATTTAACAAATGTCTCAGTTAGCAACAGAAATGTTAGATTTCTTGCGTTCACACTTGAAGACTTCCTGCATGTAACTCTTGTAGTATATTAATATTCTTATTCAGATTTAAAGGAGTGATGTTTTTGTACATTTGTGATTGTAAATCACAATTGTAAATTATATAGATTGTAATTTTAAGACTTAAGTGCAAGATAAAAAGTAATAGGTCATTAAATAAATTCTAATCTAGAACTAAGGACAAATTTCCTGACAGTGGGAACAATAAATCAGTGGAAAGACTTATCTTTGGAAGTTGTGGGAGCTCCTTACGGAAGATATTGGACAACCATTTGTCCAGAATAGTATAAGGTGGGTGTGTCAAACTCAAGGCCCGGGGGCCAGATCTGGCCTGCAGCTAGCTTAGATCTGACCCATGAGCCCGCTCTAAGAACAGCAACGGACCAGACCACAGTGTCTCTGTCAGTGAAAATGGAGCTCGAGAGGGCTGCCTGCATGCTCCATCCTACCTCCAAGCTCCATTTTTGCTGGCAGGTGGCAGCAGGAGACCACCACAGCTGAAAATAGGGCCTGAGAGCCTGCTTTTTGCTGACAGAGTGCTCAGGACACCACGGACACCCCTAGCATGAGTGACATCAAGCTGACTATGCCAACTCTGGCCATATCTGGCCACCAAGGTCAAACACAACCCTGATGCAGCCCTCAATGAAATTGAGTTTGACACCCCTGGTATAAGGTCTTCTGCTTGAGCAGGGAGTTGAACTAGAAGACCTCCAAGGTCTCTTCCAACCCTGCAATTCTATGTACTCTGTTCTAATTTCTCCCATAGTATAATATCAGCAGTATGTTGCCCAATATGTCTGAGTTCTGTAGTGAGTAATCATTCGTATATATGAAACATCAATTGCAACTCAGCAATGCCTTTGCAGGAAATCTATCAAATTGAGATCAAGCAGCTGTTTATTGTTAAAAACCATTAGATAGTGATTGAATGTGTTGTACTTCCTGCAAGGAACTAGACATTAATTAAGAATAACACCCACTTCTTTGGACCAGAAGGCAGAAAGAAATGTCAGAGCAAGAGAGCTTTGCAAAAGCTTTACTTAAATAAAATTCACAGTTGGTTTAGAGTTTGCTTGAAACTATAAATAATGCCATATTTTTAAAATACTAGCTATGTTTTCTAAGGATTTGAAAAAAGAAAGAAAACTTCAAATTACTCTGTGTCTTTTAATTAAAGATGGAAAATTACAGATTTCCAACCATGTTGTTTACTTACAGTGATTTTCAAAAGAGAAACACTTTTTTTTCAAGCTCAGAAGAAGGCTGAAAAAAGTCAGACATGAGTAAGAGGAAGCAGCTGTATTTGCATTCATGCAACATCTAAAACACATCTGAATCATTTTCAGAGTCTGCACACTCCTGCTATTCCATGCCTTGCAAATCATTGTTTCCAACCCCTCATTTCCTGGTATGAAAAGAAGTGTTTTAGAAAATGGACTCAGACTAGAGAAGTCCAGATTCAAACTCACACGCTGTTAGGAAATTGCATAGGCTGTCTTTGAATCAATCAACATTGTTTGATTGAAATACATTTAGATCAGTCTCTGAGTGGGTCTGTAAAACCTCTTAAGCAGCAGTGAGATTGGCGACTTCATAGTTCAATATACATTATAGTTCAAATTCATACAACTGAATTAATTCACTAAAGTAGGTTTGTCATACATTTGCATTTTACAAACACATCCATAGTCGTATATCACTACTTTAGAGAAACTTGAAGATAACATCACTTTTTTCCTGAAGGGAAAAAAGCAATATAATTTCAATGTATGTATCTATAAATGATATTGCTGTCATTCTCGTCTTCCCCATCATCCTCATCATCAAAGGAAATTAATAATCCTTACTCCTATAAATCAACATTTATTCTATTTTCAGAAATCTCTCTACAGACTCATTTATCCTGGAAGTAAGCTGGTGGGTAAGTGAGTGGAGAAATAATAATATTTTTTAAAAAACTAGAAGCTTGGTTTGGAAAACTGGTGATCCATATGATAATTGTTTGGGAATAGTTAAAATTTCTATGTTGCAAAAAGAAATTGAAATTGCTTATAAAGGTTATGGAACTGAATATCTAATTAGAGAACTTAGTAGGAAATAATTGCTTATTAACATCAACTTATCTTGTTAAATTTTAGATTTGGTTTTACCATTAAAAAATGAAATGTATTACAGTGGAACCCCGACATAAGAGCTGCTCTACTTAAGAGCAACTCGAGATAAGAGCTGGGAGGGGAGAGATATTTTTGTTCTACTTACAAGCCCAAATTCGAGATACAAGCGCCAAGGAGCTGTCTCCTGAAGCCAAACGCTAACTTCCGCGTTCGGCTTCAGGAGACAGCTGCGAAGCGGCGCGCGTGTTTTAAAAGGTTGCAGCCGGCCTGGGGGGCTCGGGGGGGTGCTTGCAGCTTTCTTTCTTGCTCTTTTTCTTTCTCTCTTTTACCTTCCCTTCCTCTATTTCTTCTTTTCTTTCTCCTTCCCACCTTCTTCCCTCCCTCCCTCCCTTCACTCATTCCTCTCTTACTCTCCCCTTTCATAAGTTTCCTTGCTTCCTTCCTCTGTTCCTGTCCCTTCCCCCTTTCTTTCTTTCTTTCTTTCTTTCTTTCTTTCTTTCTTTCTTTCTTGCTCTTTTTCTTTCTCTCTTTTACCTTCCCTTCCTCTATTTCTTCTTTTCTTTCTCCTTCCCACCTTCTTTCCTCCCTCCCTCTCTTCACTCATTCCTCTCTTACTCTCCCCTTTCATAAGTTTCCTTGCTTCCTTCCTCTGTTCCTGTCCCTTCCCTCTTTCCTTCCTTCCTTCCCACCCTCCATCCATTCATTCACCCATTCCTCTCTTGATCGCTTAAAGCCGGTCCCTGGTGCAAAAAGGGTTGGGGACCTCTGTCCTACAGGATTGGGTGGCAGAGAAGTTGAACATATGTAAATTTAAAAGTTTAAGAAAGTTTACAAGTTAAGTGAAAGAAACTTCATTATTCATTTATATGTACATGTACATTTCTTCATTAAAAACATGTCTTTCTGCATAATTTAGACTAACTTTGTGAGTTTTTTGAGGGCTGGAACCAATTAAAATTATTTACATTAATTCCTATGGGGAAAAGTCGTTCGAGATAAGAGCTGCTCGACTTAAGAGCCCAGGTCCGGAACGAATTAAACTCGTATCTCGAGGTACCACTGTACTTATATTGTAAGAATATTAAATGTAAGACAGTAATGTAGTAATCCTACTAAACAATTGAAGTTAGTCTTCTCTACAATTTCTGTACAAACTTACATTTACACAGAACTTTCTAAATGGATATGTAGTGACAACATAGAAATATTTTACATAATTAATTAGAGATAACAGAAAAATGTCAAACTCAAGTTCAAGAACTAACACTTCACATAGCTAAAATAAGACACATTTCAAATTCGGGATTCGATAAAGCCAGGCTACCATATAGGAATTGCAAGAATCTAGAAGACTGCTAGATGGGAACATGGGTCAAGGTTTCTTCCAACCCATTTGCTACCATTTGTTTGTTTGTTTGTTTGTTGATTTATATGCTGCCCAATCCCACAGGACTCAGGGTGGTTTACAACAATAAAACAATACAAGAGAAAGTCAAAGTCAAATATTAATAATAATAGAACCCCTTAAACTAATCAATACTTCAAATATTAATAGCAATAAAACCCCCATAAACTAATCAATACAATCATGCCCTCATGCATACCAATCAATCAGCCAGGACAAGATGTTGATGCTCATGGGCTCCGGGCCTGCTGGCAAAGCTAGGTCTTCAAGGCTTTTTGGAAGGCTAGTAGGGTGGGAGCAGTACAGACCTTGGGGGTAGTTGGTTCCAAAGAACCAGGGCCGCCACAATGAAGGCCCTCCCCCACAGGCCCACCAAACAACATTGCTTAGTCAACGGGACTCAGAGAAGGTCAACCCTCTGGGATCTAATTGGTCTCTGAGAGGTATGCAGCAGGAGACGATCCCATAAATAGTCTGGTCCTAAGCCATGTAGGACTTTATAGATAATAACCAACACTTTGAATTGTGACTGGAGACCAATTGGTAGCCAGTGCATCACATGGAGTGTTGGTGTTATGTGGGTGCACCTCGGTACACCCGTAACAGCTCACGCAGCTGAGTTCTGGACTAACTGCAGTCTCCAAACACTTTTCAAAGGTAGCCCCATGCAGAGCGCATTGCAATAATCAAGATTATTCATCTATTAATCATCTCTATTTCTGCGGCCCAGAAATATCATAGGCCAGTGATAGCAAACCTTTTCTGGCTCGGGTGCCAAAAGGGTGTGAGCATGTGCAATAGCTTGCGTGCACACGCCTGCACCCAAAATACAATACCCTCCTCCTGCACAAACAAACAACTCCTGTTCTGCCCCCTGCTCATGCACACAACCCCCCCCCCAAGCTGCCTCCCATACAAGTGCATAGGTCTCACTGAAGCCTCTGGACTTCCGGTTGGCCCATTTTGAAATTTTTTGCCATCCCCAGGATTCAGGAGGCTTTCCTGAACCCTGGGGAGAATGAAAATAGCTGAAAAGAAGGCCAAAAATCAGTTGGTCAGCATGTGCATGCACACTGGAGTTGACATAGGGCAATGCCTCACCTGCCCTTAGATATGGCTCCACATGCCACCTGTGGTGCACGTGCCATAGATTCACCATCACTGCCATAGGCTATATATGTGGCCCAATTAAGATAATACTTGCATATAAACAAGTAGGTTTAATCAATGTTCTTGGGTTAGTGGTTAGTGATGGGCGAACCCAACGATGTTCGGGTTTGGCAAGTGCGGACGAACTTTACGCAAAATTCGGCCAAACCCGAACCAAACCCGAACCTGAATGGGGAATCCCTCCCACAAAGAGATTCCGGGGGTAGAGCTTTGAATCCAGGAAGTGATCACCTTGCCGTCCTTAGCAACGTGCCAGTGACGTCAAAGCTCTGAACGCCGAACATGACCCTGAACGTTGCCCAAAGTTTGAAAAAAAAAATGGGTTTGTGTTCGGCATACCGAACACTGCAAAATTTGGTACGGACCCAAATTGTGCATGTTCATTTCACCCATCACTATTAGTGGTCATATTACTAACCAACATTGCTGAATTAGCAAGAATACCAATCTTGTAGATTTGAACCATGTTTTTAATAAGTACATAAGGTCAGTAAAATAATGAGGGTAGGGGTTTGTCAGTCTCAGTTCCTGATGATCACTTAGACAAGTCCCTGCTGTTTTCTTGGCAAGCTTTCAGAAGCAGTTTGCCACTGATTGCTTACCAGGACTGAGAGAATATTAGTAGCCCAAGATCACCTAGCTGGCTTTTTACCTAGAGCAGAACTCGAACTTAGTGGCTCCCAGTAAGCCTGATACCCAGGGGTGGGCTACTACCCAGACGGTGGGGGGAGGAATGCGAAAATGGAGCCCCACCCAGAGCACCCAATTTGCACTGAACTATGTTGAAAGAAAATGCATAAGCCATACCCACAGTGTGGTAGTAAAAATTTTGGTAGCCCTTCACTGTTGATACCTTAACCAAAACACCAGGGGTGTCAAACCTGGGTCATCACAGTGGCGACCCATGACCTATAGGGACTTTTTTCCTCCTTCAATAAACAAGGAGTGGATGAGGCCAGCGTGTAACGCATCCAACCCATGGGCCACCAGTTTGACAGCCCTGCACTACACTAAACTGAATCTCCATACAGTCATAGACAATGGTGAATGTCATCATGTTGTTTATATAGTCTGAATATTCATTCACTTTCTTCTCAACAGGCTTCAGGATTGATGAAATGAAATGATGGTTATTTCCATATTGTAGGATGTTTCCCTATGTAGAGGTTATGAAGTGTGCAACTAATGAATGAAAAGTAACTTACATTAAAATTACTAATGAAGGTGACCCTCTTTAGAGAAACCCATTAGTGATGTCATTTTCTTCATTTCTTCCAAGCATTATAGTTTCATCCCTCATTTCTTTTGTTTCATTTCACATCTCCTGTTATGGCTGTTGTAATATGCTTATTTGCCAATATCTTACTTGAATGGCTCCAGTTAACTTAATATAGTAGTTTGCTCAGAGCTTCTGAGCCCTTGTCATCTATAGCAGAGACTTTTAATATAGGGTAATTTTTGTGAATATTAAAGCAAAGAATGGCAATGGACATATCAACAGAAAACATAATAGGGTAATTGTATTGTATTATGCAAGTGAATAGATAACCTTAATTATTGGCTTTGATCTCAGTCCCAAAACAATAGTTGTTTCACATATGGTTCATGTATTACTAAGCCATGGTTTGTTTTAACTATGATTTATTGAGTAGATCATATTTTATAGCCACATAATGTCTTTAAAGCAAAAGCAAATTGAACCAAATATGATTCAGTGGGATTATGGTTTAGGGCAGGGGTGTCAAACTCATGTCATTACTGTAGCATCACGTGAAGTATCAGGTCTTTCCCCCCCTTTGCTAAACTGGACATGGGGACATCCAGCAGGTGACACATCCATCCTGCAGGCCGGAAGTTTGATGGCCTTGGTTTAGAGTGATATGTACTCAGAGTCACAAAGTCTGATTATTTGACTACTTAGGTTTGAGTTTTTGATATTCTCAAAAAGGAGACTTTTTCACCCATGTTTTAAAATACCAGGTGCTGAATTTGACACTGGTAATGGGTAAAAGATGTTCTTTACCTTTGAATATATCCTACTTCCATTCTTGTCTCCATTTTGTAATAAATGAAACCTTAAAATAGGGGTGGGTTCCTCCTAGTTCGGACCAGATCGCCTGAACCATTAGCGACCTGATGGAGATGTAACAATGCCATCACAGATCTGATTCTGTCAGTGCTGGTCTGTGGGTGTCGCCATCTTTTTTTGTGAATTTTTCATGAATGTTTCTGTTTTTTGACAGCTTCTCCTCTTCCACCGGTTGAAAAAGAGCCCGCCCACCTGCCCCAGGCTAATACCTTTATTTCTTCACCTGAAGTACACCTGATGAGGTCCTCAGCTGTTTTTGGGCTAAATTCTGCTACAGAGCATTTGCAGAAGTGAAATTTCACATTGGGATGCGCAAGAGAGAGAGAACACCAGTAGGAAAGGTAAGTGGAAACCCTCCCCCTTAAAACTTTAACAAAAGTCTATGCATAAATGTGGCTGCCATATCATGTTAGGGTAGGATTTAATATCTGGACTTCTAACATAAATGTCTTATACACTTTTATTCCATTAGCCAGGAACAAGACTGCACGTAGGTCACAAAGTGAGTCTGCATTTCTGGTGAGATCTGCTTGGAAGTGACTGGCCACAAAGCAGTTCAAGGCAGCTCTCCTCGAATAACAAGAATGTGCCAGCAGGATGAGAACTGTGATAAAAGGATGCATGTTTACATTTCCTGGGGCACACCGGACGAAAGCAGCAATAAAAGACCTTGCTTTGTGGTAAACAGGAGATAACCATATTCACAACAAAGGTCCCAGGAAATTGGCCATAAGAGACATTTGTTCAGTAGAAACTAGTTACGTGCCATATGTAGATAGGAAAGACTCGGAAGTTGTGTCATATCTTAGAGTCATGTTATTGGATGTTTGTATACCACTTGACATATACGTATAACCTTACCCAATTTGCATATTCCCCCCAATAAAAGGAAGTGCACAGGCCAAAACTGTGTCATTTCACCCGGAGAGAAATGTGTCCAAGTTTTCTTTCTAGGATTCGAATTCATGAGTGACCCCTCGTGTCTGGGTTGCCCTAAGTCCCTCTGAAGACCCTGTTTCCCACAGGGACTTTGGGGCATCCGCACATAAATGCTATATTAACAAATTTTGTTTAACCACTTCTGATCCTACTTCAAACAATTTAATTGAGTGCACTGTCTTTCCTTCTAATTCAGGGATTCCCAGTCTACAGGACGAAGACCATTACTGGGCCATGGCCTATTTAGAACCAGGTCACATAAGCAACAGGCAAAGTGCATACAGCAGGTCTTCATGGGTACAGCTCCACTTGTCCAAGCAGTGAGCACTCAAATGGAACCATTCCCTCTCCCCCACACCGGGCCACCAAGCCAGAAAGTTGGAGGCCACTGTTCTAATGGCACAATTTCTTAATGTGAATCATCCTCAGTTGTTTGCTCTCTCTCTCTCTTTCTCTCTCTCTCCCTCTCCCTCCATCCCTCCTTCTCTCTCTTTCTCCAGATAAAATTATTAAATATGAATGTGCACTCCTCTCTTTTTGAAGAAAAAAAAATCTATACTTGCAATCAGAACATATATATTAAGATTTTAATCATTAGTTCTACAATGGGAAGACAAGAAAGACTGGATTCGTTTGCACCGTATAATCCTGTTATCCTTTCTGCATGCAGCAACATCCACTTTTCTTATTTTAACAATTGTATACACATTTGGGAAATTAAAAGTCTTAATTCTTATACGCACACTCCAAATATATCATTCTGTTCAGATAATGATATATACATTTTGGCAGCAAATCTATTGCTTATAATCTATTTGGAATGAAGAATCGTTCGGAGTCTACGTTTGGAGATTGATAATTTGAGACGAGGAGCATTAAGAAAAGACAAGCAGCTTTGGAACAAAAGCAAAAGCAGTCAATAATGTCTAACATGAAATGCTATTTTTCACAAATGCTGCCCCTCTCCACATTCCAAAAACTCTTTTCTCATTAAAATTGTTACAGTTCTCAGCAACAAATACAGAGAAATTGACATTTGCAGGGGGAAAGCATTTAAAAGGGCCTAAACAACCTTCTGAAGAATACTCAATGTACAAGAGTTCACTTAGAGGCCATTCAAAGTTACAACGGCAGAGAAGAAAGTGACTTATGACCAATTTTCCCATTCATGACCATTGCAGCATCTCCTTGGTCATGTGATCAAAATTCAGATGCTTGGCAATAGGTTCATATTTAGAATGGTTGCAAGGCCATGTGACCTTCTGACAAGCAAAGTCAGTGGGGAAGCCAGTTTCACTTAACAACCGTCTTACTAATTTAACAACTGCGTTGATTTACTTAACAATTGTGGCAAAACAAAGGTTTTACAATGCAGCAAAACTCATTTAACAACTGTTTTGTTTAGCAACAGAAGTATTTGGCTGAACTGTGATTGTAAGTTAAGGATTACTTGTATGCCATTTCTTGACATAACATTACTATAGCAATTTGAGAAAGAAGTTTGGAGTTAAGACCATAGAGCAGTAATGGCGGGAGTGTGGGAGTGCTAGGATGTGTGCACGTGCCCACAATCCTTCCCTCCCACCTGCATGTGCAACCCCCATGCTGCCCTCTGCGCATGTGCATAGGCAACTGGGCATGGATAGCCTAGAGAACAGGAGGGCCAGAGCAGACATGATAGTCTACAAGTATACGATGGGATGTCACAGAGAGGAGGGGATCACTTTATTCTTCAGGGCACCAGAGGGCCGGACGAGGAACAACGGCTGGAAGCTGACCAAGGGGAGATTCAACATGGAGATAAGGAGGAACTTCCTGATGGTCACAGCGATCAACCAATGGAACAACCTACCAGCGGACGTTGTGAACTCCAACACTCTGGACATTGTGGACTGGTGTTCTATAGGGTTCCTGCTTGGGCGGGGGGTTGAACTTGATGGCCGTCATGGTCCCTTTCAACTCTAACAATCAATCAATCAATCAATCAATCAATCAATAAGCCTTTCTGAAGCCTGGTAGGCAGCAGTGGCTTCCTACCGTTGTGGTCCAGAGAGTTGCACTGGTATGAATCCACTGATTTTCAGTTTTGTTTCTTTTAGTTTTTATTTTATTAAGGATTTTATTGAGTTTATAAATATTAAAAAAGACATGACATAATTTATCACGTGCTTGCTTATTTTGACTATACATATGTCTTGAAGTACAGAACAACCCAAAACAACAAAACATAGCCTTGACCCTCCCCACCACCTGAACTGAAACTCAAGTCAGCTCTTTCTTAGTATGTATTTTCAGTTATTTTTTTAATGACGTCTCCATGTAGAAGACGTCCTCCCGCCCGCCCTTGCCTTAATGCTGACTTTTATTCTTCATCCGAAGCACAGCTGAAGGCTTTTTCTACACAAAGACGCTGGAAAGAAACTGTGGGAAATCAGTGGGTTCATACCAGTGAGACTCTCTGGACTACTGCTTTTCACTGCTGGTAGGTGAAAAAATGCCCGAACAGGAAAACCAGAAGTGTGTTTTTGCAAACTTCTGGTTTGTCCATTGAGGGATTTTTTTTGCCTCTGTGACTTCAAGGAGCTTCCATGACGTGTCCGGAAGACGAAACTGCCTTTCCAAAGGCTGAAAATCAGCTGGCCAGCGCATACATGCCCTCTCATATGGCTCCACCCTGCCACCTGTGGCATGCGTGCCATAGGTTCACCATCATGGGCATAGAGCATAGAATGCTGGCTCAGGAATTCTGGGAGTTGAAGTCCAGATATCTTCAAGTTGCTAAGGTTGGGAAACACTGGCATAGAGTATCTAATTATTGCCTTATTTAATTGTGTTCAGGCCAGCCAGTGGTAGAATTCAATTTTTTTTACTACTGGTTCTGTGGGGGTGGCATGACTTGATGGTCATGTGACTGGGCATGACCATGGTGGGCATGGCTAGAGGGTGTGACAGGCAGCACCTGGCAAAATTGGAACATGGGTGTGTGTGCTGCAGCCCCCACAACCTATTTTTGGCCTAGGAAGCATCTCCGAGGCCTCCTAGGAAGTGAAAATGAACCTAGGAAGCCTCCCTAAAGCCTCCTGGAATGAAAACAGGCTGTGGGGAGGTGTTTTTCCCATCCTGACCCTCCCCCTGCATGCCCCCTGTGTTATTTGGGGCCTAGGAGGTCTTCCTGTGCTTACCTGGGAGCCAAAATGGAGTATGTGGGGACTCCTGGAAGGGCCAGGACAGGAAGGGGCGGGGCTAGCTAGCAATTTAATTACTAGTTCGCACAAACCAGCCCAACCCAGCTGAATCCCACCACTGAGGCCAAACATCTTAAAAGTCCTGACCAAATTAGAATCTCTATGCAAGGCTCATTTCAACCATGAAGGAAAATCTAACATAGAAGCAGTCAGTGGAGCAGAGACATCACTGTTAATTGTTGCCAGAGCTGATTAGGAAATCTGTCTCTCTTTGTCTCTCTCTGGGTTTTTCCTTCACCCTTGAGTTCAACATACAACATTTGCTGTCACCATTGCCCATCCTAATCATGCCTGTGGTGCAGCTGTTCTGAGTCACTATTCAATGGGGTTGTACTGATTGACTCTGCCATTTGTTAAAGGCACCATGCCTGGTTTTCTTTGATGCTTTCCTCTTTCAGTATTTCATCAGCTAGAAGGGGGAAATGGACACCTATCAGGGCTGTGCAGCATGCAAAGTTGAAATTTCATCTCAAAAAGTCTGCCTGTGCTTTTCTACGGTGAAGAAGCTTTTTGTAGAAAAGCTTCTTCCTTCCTCCACACTCCCTTTGACATTTCCAGGTTAAAACAATCTCACATTTAAAAAAGGTAAGGCACATATCAGGGAAGAAATAGCCACACAGAGGACAGAAGGCGGCACTGGCATAGTCATGTATTGGTTTTGTCCTCTGAATGGAGAATGAAATTGACTAGCTAGTAAGGAACCAAATCTTCTCCTTCAAAGGGAAGTCCCTTAAGAGTGGAGAGAGGGTAATTGAAACTCATCATATGAGGAAGGTGGTGAATCAACAATAAATATATATCCCTCATTATTCAATATGCCCCTCCTTATTTTCTGGACTAAGAAAGTCTAAAGAGCTATTCATGATGTCAAAGTAGTAGGCCAAACTAGGTGATCAAAGCCATGCCCTGATTTTGTTCACCTGCAACATAACATAAAAAGAGAAGGTGGCTCCATCTGCCTTAGAGAGCATGGTGCGTAGTGGTTAGAATGCAGTATTTCAGGCTAATTCTGCCAACTGCCAGCAGTTCAGTTGTCACTGACTAAACGTTGACTCAGCCTTCCATCCTTCTGAGGTTGGTTAAAATGAGAACCCATTTAAATATTGTTGGAGGCAATATGCTGACTCTATAAGCCACTTAGAGAGGGCTATAAAGCACCATGAAGTGGTATACAAATCTAAGGTTTATTGCTATTTGCATTCACCATTTTAACCACTCCCATGGACAGTATAACTACAACAAGGAAAATCGGTTTGTTATATCAAAAGATAAAGGTAAAATTCAGAATATTATTTGAGTGCAATGGTGCTAGAAGAATCCTAGTTCTTCATATGAAATAGTGGAATTCTGTTCTTCTATCTTCTTCCTTGTTGGACACCTGGAAAGTAAATAAGCTCTAAGGAAAAAAGGAAAATTCAGAAGAAAACAATTTACAATGCTATAGCTTTAACATATGTTGAAATCATATGCTGATGGAGAGGGAGGAGGAGAGGGAAGAGGTTATTACTTTTATATCAGCACAGCTAATAACTTTAGGCTATTCACACCTGGATCAGGTAAAAGAACAGGCAGTATTGTAGTGTCAAGAGGGAAAATTGATGTTGTAACATTGTTAAGTTTAAGAGGGAGAGTTTTACTGATTTTTTTCCTTCACAGACCATGATCATTTTTCAACATGCTTCATTTCCCAGTACCTTCCCCCTAACAGCAAACCTGGCCCCATTCTCTTCAGTTTTTGGAGCATTATGATGTCAATGGGCAGACTGCTGAGCCTTGTTTTATTTAGTTCTTTTCATTAGACTGCAAAGAATGAACAGTTAAGGAAGATACGCCGAACAGGGCTTCTGGAAATCTTCCTATTTGTTTGTTTGTTTGTCTGTCTGTCTGTCTGTCTGTCTGTCTGTCTGTCTGTCTGTCTGTCTGTCTGTCTGTCTATCTATCTATCTATTTATTTATTTATTTCTATTTATTTATTCCTATTTACTTGCTTGCTTGCTTGCTTGCTTGCTTGCTTGCTTGCTTGCTTGCTTGCTTGCTTGCTTGCTTGCTTGCTTGCTTGCTAATTTACTTACTTACTTACTTACTTACTTACTTACTTACTTACTTACTTACTTACTTACTTACTTACTTACTTACTTTACTTACTTACTTACTTATTTAGTCCAATACACAATGAGGGTTTTAGTGGGTATATATCTATATACACATAGTAAAATACATGATGAAGGTTATAGAGGAGATACTCATAGTAAAATATGTCTAAGAAATAATAGAAAAGAAGATATAGTAATAGAACATATCAATGAAAGAATAGAAGAAGAGATATAGGAATAGAAGAAATGTATAGGAGATATAGGAGAGCAATAGGACAGGGGACGGAAGGCACTCTAGTGCACTTGTACTCGCCCCTTACTGACCTCTTAGGAATCTGGATAGGTCAACCGTAGATAATCTAAGGGTAAAGTGTTGGGGGTTTGGGGATGACACTATGGAGTCCGGTAATGAGTTCCACGCTTCGACAACTCGGTTGCTGAAGTCATATTTTTTACAGTCAAGTTTGGAGTGGTTAATATTAAGTTTAAATCTGTTGTGTGCTCTTGTGTTTTTGTGGAAGCTGAAGTAGTTGGTTAACAGCAGATTACCCTGAGTCTCATGACATCAATTTTTGACCAGTCTGATTTGTTTCAGAGAGTTATCTTGGTGAATTCCAGACCCATCTAGGTGATTTATTTCAAAACATTTTGTAGGGTGGTACAGAACAGTAACATTTGACAAAAAGGTAACATTCCTTGTTTTTAGGATCCATGCTCTCCCTCCTAGTGCAAAAAATCAGAAGTGGTTTTGTTTATTTTGGTGATTTGTTTGCTTTCAGCTAATGAGTCAACAGTTGCTTCTGCTGCTGCATGCTGAGATCCCAAGAGATATTAACAACAGTAACTGCAAGAACAGCAACTGTTGTTCATATATGCTGAGCTTAGCCTTTTCCTCAGCATCTTTTGAGCACAGAGCTGACGCTGAGCAGGCAACCTGTCTTTCAGGGTGGTGGTGTTAGAGAAAAGTCTTGATTTTTTAAAAATGGTAGGAGATTTCACAAAAAAGTATTATATGTAGTATATTTGCTGAGATTTTTCACAAATGAATAAAACCTAAATACTTAGTTATCAAATATTACAAGATGCAATAGCACCACCTGTTGGTCAGTAATGGAAAACAGCTCATTCTTTATTTCCTCAGTGTTAGCAATAGTTGTAGAGTTGTGCAAAGTTTAAAGAGGTGATTCTCTGCTATGATGTTTGAAGCAAAGTATCTCCTTAAATCCACACTGCAAAACAAGGGTGGAAGTTCTGTTCTCAAAAGTGCAGCACAAGTCAAAATGAAACTTTTTTGCTTGGTGATTTGAGAACAAGTTGCTTTCTATTTGCCATTGCATAGGAATTTGGTAACAGAATAACTTCTCATGGAAGTACCCTTTTGTCTAAAACAGGGCTGTCAAACTCTCATCACATGATAGCCACACCCATTTTAGCAAAGGGGGTGGAGTCATGGTATATCACATGACAATGCCATGATGAGACTAGTTTGACACCCCTCGTCTAAAGTTTAGCATGTGTAAAGACATATTTACTTCTGGTATTGTTCCAAGGTGCTGTGATTCGGTTGTTTGTTTCTTGTTAGAAGAAAAAATACCTCCAAGTAAAATTTCATGTACAGTGGTACCTCTACCCATGTTTTGGCATGCATGGAAGCAAAGAAACCTCGCTAAAACACGGGCACACCTGCAACTCCATGCGCGATTTTGCTACCTCCACAGGTGCAGAATCAAAATTGCGCTGGCCCCGCAAGCACTTATGAGCCACGGCGGCAAGTGCAATTTAGCGTTCTGGCTCATAGCCCACCGCTGGGCATATGTAAAAGTCAAAGACAGATATAGACATGGGTCATATAGATAAGATGGTGCTTTGCTGCATGTAGCTTCTCAATTTGAAACACATATATTTTTAAAAGTCATGGCATGGAGAGTTTTGAAGACACATAGATGTCCACAAATACTACAATACTATGAGTCTTCTGAGAAGGGCAGCATACAAGTCTAATAAATAATTACCTACATTGTATCCCCCTTGTTGGTCATATGTAGGTATAACAATACATAAAATAATAGTGGCTATTTAGGTGTCACAGAACCAAGACAGGGCCACAGACATATATGATGTTCACATACCGTTTTCCCAAAATCCCCCAATAATAAGCCCAAATGGGCTTTTGAGTGCATGGCAATAAGGCCAAGTGCTTATTTCAGGGTTCAAAAAAATATAAGACAGAGTCTTATTTTCGGGGAAAATAGGTATATTCTTATCCTCCATTTTGTCTCCAGTGTTAGTTCATTTGCAAAGATAATAGAGTCCACAATCCAATGCATTAATGGCAACTATGAAAAGTACTTTAATCAATATAAATAAATTACATAGGTCCTCATTGAACAAAATGAGATTTTCAAAATCATTTACATTGTACATTTATCTAAAATAAATGCCTCTTTCATTTAAAATATTGTACAAAAATATTTAGACACAACTGAATGCTGTCTATTCAGATTATTTGCATAAATTATTGCCTTTTGTTTCTTTGTTTCAGAAAATGTATTTCTGACCTACTGCATGTCAGCACTGAACAGAAGCCTGGGAGCTGCAT